>NC_134356.1:626613699-626906199 GCF_048569485.1 Anomaloglossus baeobatrachus | reverse complement strand
CATACAGACGTGAATGCTGCTGGAGGGCATAGAGGACCTGACAGCAGGTTTCCTTTAAAATGAGTTGGATGGTGGGTGAGGATGCTAAGTTCCTCATAGCTTCTGTCGGGCCCCGGGTACGCTGTGTCGGTGCATTACCTTCAGGGACTCCGCTGTCAGTCTGGATCTTGTCACCGGTAGGAAATCTTCTGTTGATCGTGACGCCACTCTCAGTATTGCGGTCAGTGGGGACCGCCACTGCAGGTTGAGGGACGCCTGGGGCTGATGGTGAGTGCAGTTAGTTGGAATAGCCTCCTGAGAGTGAGGCAAGCCCCAGGGCCTGTGTAGGATGTGTAGAACTACAAGGCGCAGAATGACTCCACACAAGCAGGATGTCTTTCAGGGTTTTTACTCACAGTTGATGGCAGGGTGAGTGACCCGGGCGTAGCTGGGATGAACCAAGTGGGAACCAGGTATCCTTCAGGCTGACTTCTGATGGTGACTACCAACTCGCCTTCCTTAGCCCTTGGTGGTTTGGGGTAACCCCGACTTTTAGTCCCTATGGGGGTCACCCAGGGAAGTTGCTGAAGCCTCACTCCCCTTCATTTGCCGTGTGCTTGTTGCCTGGGCCAGATCACTCCAGCTGCTTGCCTCCTGTGACCTGTGGGCCCTAACTGTGGCTACGTGGCTGCGGCTTTTGGTTGTTGTGGTGTGGGCTTTGAGGGCCCCACACCGGCAGGTTTAGCAGGGAAAGGTGGATCTATCCCCGCTCCGGGATCTGCCGCCCGTTTGGGCCTGGTTCTCCCTAGCAGTCTCCTTACTTCCCACTCTGTGCTCTCTCTCTAGCTGGAGATGGGTTTCGGGTAGCCCTCCTAGGTGACCGTTCTCCCCCGTCGGTAGCCACTGCGCGGACGCTGTCAGACTACAGCAGCCCACGGGATCTGCTCCTCTCTCGAGCTCCCTGGACTCTGCACTGAACTGGCTCACTGCTCCTCCTCTCCTGTTCTTGCCTACGCCACCTAGCAACCAGACTCTCTTACCACACCCCTTGAGTGGAGATGGAGGCTTTTGGCCCCCTCCACTATTCCAGTGGAGGTCAAGGCTTTGCCCCCTCCTGGGATCCCCAGGGGTCCTCTCAAAGGTACATGTGTGAGACCTGATCACTATGCGCCTGTGTAGTCACACCTCGGTCAGCCTTCTGGATTACCTGTATTGTACTGTCCCCAGCATGGGTGCAGTACTCAGTGGTGCCTGACCAGGTCAGGGGCGCCACATTCCCCCTTAGTTATCACCAGCACGTCCTCGGGCTGCAAGACAACATTTTAAAATGCATAAAACGTTAAAACATGTAAAACATTTTTAAAATCACCAGGTACCATACATCACCACCCTCCACCCACAAGTCCGTTAACCCACCCAAACCCTTTCACGTTGGCCGCGCCTTCAGCCACTTCTGGCAGGATGTAGAGGCGGCTTTCATGGGCTGGTGGTTTCAGGGTATACCTGGCCTGGTGGATCCGCGCCTTCAGCCTCTTCTGGCAGGATGTAGAGGCGGCCTCCACAGTTGGTGCTGACCAGGTACCCTCTTTGTGGTGGAGAGCCAGGCCCCATAAACAGGCATGCTCTCTGGTTGCAGGTGAGCCAAGGCCCCATAAACGGACGTGCTCCCTGGTTGCAGACGAGCCAAGCCCCTAAACAGGCTGGCTCTGGTGGTGGTGCCTCTGGTGTAACTATTTACACTGCGAGAGTTTGTGGCTATAGCCAGTTCATAGCCTTAAGGTTTATGGGTTTCTCACAATAGTTTATGTGGGCACATTGCTTAAACTTGAAAACGTTGCAAAACTTCAAAACTGGTAACTTGCTTTACTTCTTAGGTTATTTACATGGACTCCTCCTCACCAGGGCTTGGGCCTGTAGGGCTGCGGCACCTGTTGCTTCCTTGACCTCTTTCTTCATCTGTGGTGGTCTCATCGGTAGGTTCCTTGTCTTTTCTTTCCCTGTCTTCCTCTGTTTCTTTTCCTGTGTCTGTTTCTTTATCTTGTAGCATGGGATGGCTGTGGGGTTTGCTGGTACATGGTGCTACATCGAGCGCATACCACCCTCTCTCTCCTTGATGCATGGTAAATTGTACGGAGTCTCCCATCTTTAAGTTTCTTCCAGGATGTCCTCTGGGCAAATGAGCTCTCACATCTCTTCTATTGACGAAGATACCTTCCTTTATACCAGGTGCAACGATGAATCCGTACCCTGACTTCAGGCTAAAATCTTCCACAACTCCTCTGCAAAGGGGTCCTCTGACCTGTGCTTTGGCTCTTCTCAGGAACCGTTTTTCTTCTAGGTCTCTGGCCGTGACTTCTCTCTGGTCTGGGGATGGCGGTGCAGGGGAAAACTGGGTTCTGCTGCGGCGCCGTGTCTTGCGGGCTTGATTCTGCTGGGCTGTTACTTCAATGCCTGCAGGCCCCCAGGTGAGGTTTCTGGGCAGATCTTCTTCAGCAGACGGTGTCAGGTCTTCTTCATCCCAGCGGGAGTATGGCAACATCTCTGGCTCTGGGCATAGATCCACCGCTGGTGGCTCCTGAGTCAGCTCCTCAGCTTCCTGGCCTCCTCTCCCCCTTAGTTCTTCTGAGCACTCCTTCGGTGGCAGTGCTGGGGATGGGCTTTCTTCAGCAGACCCAGACGGGGAACTCTTTGGCGTGGTTGCTGCAGGAGTTGTCAGAACCCTCTTGGGGGTGTGCGGAGGGAGCATGTACTGATCCACCATTTCCTGTGGGAACTTGGCCTCCATGTCAGCCTTCAGCTTCCAGTATTCAGGGTCCTCCCCCAGCGTAGACTGCCTAGCAGGGACCTCCTTGGATTGGGGAGCAGTGTCTGCTCTGGCCTTGCAGGCCGGGGAAAATGGTGATGCAATCTTTTCTTGGCGGGCCGCGCCTGGCATGGCGGCGGCCTGGTCTTGGCGGGCCGCGCCCTGCATGGCGGCGGCCTGGATCGGCGTCGCAGCTGCGATGGAATCTGTGCAGGCTGGGCTGGGCGTCGCTGCAGCGATCGGAGCTTGGCGGGCCGCACCTGGCGTGGCTGCGGCCTGGTTCAGCACCTCACTTGCGGCGCGGACGAGCGTTGCTGCTGCGGTGGGGTCTCGGCGGGCCGGGCCTAGCATGGCGGCGGCCTGGGTCAGCGTCACTCCTGCAGCGCGGATGAGGGTCGCGGTCGCAGACGGTTCTTTGCGGGCCGGGCAGGGCATCGCTGCGGCGGCCGGGGCTTGGCGGGCCGCACCTGGAGGGGCTGCGGCCTGGCTCAGCGTCGCCGCGCCGGGCGCCTCTTCAGGGACCGCGGGCGTGGCAGCAGGGGTCGGGGCATCCGGGCCGGCAGGGGTAACACTGGACTCACCCATCGGTAGCAGCATCGGGGTCTGAGTCGTCACCGCCCGATCTGGCACTCGGTGCGCGGCTCTCTCCTCGTAGGCCCGAACCGCCGCGGTCATCCACAGAAACTCCGTCCGTCCCTCTCTAATCAGCCTTCCGACCCTGGCTTCCAGTTGATCGCAGAACTCAGCAAGCTCCCGACACCACCAGGCAGCGGAGCCTGGCTCTGGGTCTCTGCACTCAGACGCCATTTTCTCTAACAGCAAGCTGCTGGCTTCTTCTCCGTTCCGCCGTCTCTGGACGCTTCCGCTCTCTTCACAAGCGAGGTCCGAACTCTGCAGGGGATCTCTGGGTAGCCACACCTCTTCGTGGGCGGTAACTTCTCCCAGCGCGGGCTGCTGTTGTTTTTCAGCGCGCTTTTCATGGTGGCAATATGGCGGCGCTTCCAATTTTTCAAGCGGACCGCCCAGGCACATGGTCACCTGTCTGAACAGGTCTAGTCCTTATCCTGTTCGTGACGCCAGATGTCGGGCCCCGGGTACGCTGTGTCGGTGCATTACCTTCAGGGACTCCGCTGTCAGTCTGGATCTTGTCACCGGTAGGAAATCTTCTGTTGATCGTGACGCCACTCTCAGTATTGCGGTCAGTGGGGACCGCCACTGCAGGTTGAGGGACGCCTGGGGCTGATGGTGAGTGCAGTTAGTTGGAATAGCCTCCTGAGAGTGAGGCAAGCCCCAGGGCCTGTGTAGGATGTGTAGAACTACAAGGCGCAGAATGACTCCACACAAGCAGGATGTCTTTCAGGGTTTTTACTCACAGTTGATGGCAGGGTGAGTGACCCGGGCGTAGCTGGGATGAACCAAGTGGGAACCAGGTATCCTTCAGGCTGACTTCTGATGGTGACTACCAACTCGCCTTCCTTAGCCCTTGGTGGTTTGGGGTAACCCCGACTTTTAGTCCCTATGGGGGTCACCCAGGGAAGTTGCTGAAGCCTCACTCCCCTTCATTTGCCGTGTGCTTGTTGCCTGGGCCAGATCACTCCAGCTGCTTGCCTCCTGTGACCTGTGGGCCCTAACTGTGGCTACGTGGCTGCGGCTTTTGGTTGTTGTGGTGTGGGCTTTGAGGGCCCCACACCGGCAGGTTTAGCAGGGAAAGGTGGATCTATCCCCGCTCCGGGATCTGCCGCCCGTTTGGGCCTGGTTCTCCCTAGCAGTCTCCTTACTTCCCACTCTGTGCTCTCTCTCTAGCTGGAGATGGGTTTCGGGTAGCCCTCCTAGGTGACCGTTCTCCCCCGTCGGTAGCCACTGCGCGGACGCTGTCAGACTACAGCAGCCCACGGGATCTGCTCCTCTCTCTCGAGCTCCCTGGACTCTGCACTGAACTGGCTCACTGCTCCTCCTCTCCTGTTCTTGCCTACGCCACCTAGCAACCAGACTCTCTTACCACACCCCTTGAGTGGAGATGGAGGCTTTTGGCCCCCTCCACTATTCCAGTGGAGGTCAAGGCTTTGCCCCCTCCTGGGATCCCCAGGGGTCCTCTCAAAGGTACATGTGTGAGACCTGATCACTATGCGCCTGTGTAGTCACACCTCGGTCAGCCTTCTGGATTACCTGTATTGTACTGTCCCCAGCATGGGTGCAGTACTCAGTGGTGCCTGACCAGGTCAGGGGCGCCACACTTCCGCTCCAAAATGTATTATATGGCCCTGATAACCTCCTAACCACCCAAACTAAAATTCATTATATAGCCCTGGTCGTGTCTTGTCCCCCCCCCCCCCCCACCCACAATTCATTGTGAAGCTATTAAGGACGTATGATAAATTGTTTGGGGAGGTCACATGACAGGGACTAAAGGGTACTTTACACGCTGCGATCTCGCTAGCGAGATCGCTAGCGAGCGTACCCGCCCCCGTCGGTTGTGCGTCACGGGCACATCGCTGCCCGTGGCGCACAACATCGCTAGGAACAGTCACACATACTTACCAGCCTAGCGACGTCGCTGTGACCGGCGAACCGCCTCCTTTCTAAGGGGGCGGTTCGTTCAGCGTAATAGCGACGTCACTAAGTGGCCGCCCAATAGAAGTGGAGGGGCGGAGATGAGCGGGACATAACATCCCGCCCACCTCCTTCCTTCCTCATTGACGGCGGTGCAGGTAAGGAGATGTTCCTCGTTCCTACGGTGTCACACCTAGCGATGTGTGCTGCCTCAGGAACGAGGAACAACCTCGTTACTGCACATACAACAATATTTGGTGTTTGAGCGACCTCTCCAAAACCAATGATTTTTACCACTTTTGCGATCGTTGAAGGTCGCTCGGACGTGTCACATGCTGCGATGTCGCTAACGACCCCGAATGTGCGTCACAAACACCGTGACCCCGACGATAAATCGTTAGCAATGTCGCAGCGTGTAAAGTACCCCTAAGGCTTTGTGCACACATTCAGTATTTGCAGCATAAAATTGTGCTGCAAGTGCTGATGTGTTGGCAGGAAGAAAACTGCATAAAATATGTGTTTTGCTTGCAACTGTAAAATGCTGCGTATTTTCCACAACAAAATCGCAATGTATGCACATAGCCTTATAATTAATTGGGGGAGTGTCACAGAGACTGATTAGTTTATATTTATTAGCCGACATTATAGCTAATAGGGGGCACAGTACGGCTTATTTATCATCTTATATTCTGAATGGTGTGTGGCTCATTGTATAATGTATAGTCTGGTACATATTTATATTCAGGGGCACAGTGTGGGGTAAATGTATGTATACAATATATGTGACCTTGTTATTTTCAGGGCTGCGGTGATCAATGTGACAAGAAGAGTAGTGGCTGTAAGATGGCGACATGAAGGTCTGACCAGATGGAGAAGAGACAACAGAAAATAACTTACCAGATGAGACGTCAGCGGTAAGTATGTGGCACCCTGGCCTAGCCAGGTCGTCACAGATAACACACAACGTTTTTCCCTTTAAGCACCTCCCCCATACCCGCAGTTGAGCCCAGCTCTACTCTGAACTTAGATAACACACAAACACCCCCACCCCAATTAGACAGGGACACCAGCCAAACAAAAATCCTTGTTGCCTCCCTCCAGTGTCTGATGTCCACACCAGGTGGGGCGGAGCCAAGCGGTTGGCCCTACCCACCGAGGAGTTCACAGGCCTGGAGGCGGGAAAAGTGACAGTTTAGTGTTGGAGTTTGAAGTGAGAGGAGCAAGCACTTGGGTGTCTGGGTTTGTGGCCCAGGCACTGACAGCAAGGTTGGCAGACGGTGGTGGCCGTCTGCAGGAGTGGTGAAGCAACGCGGAACCGTAGGACCGGGGTCGGGCGATGGCCCGCCGGTACCGACCGGGGAGCGAAGTGAAGCCAGCACACTCAGGCAGGGCCATCGGACCCCGACCAGGCTTGGAGCCGCCGACAATAGTCTGATCCGAATGTGACTGGAACCCCAGGGGTTTCACAACAGCAAAAGTCCCGATTGAAGGCAACAGCCCACACCGTGAGGGTATACAGCTACCGCCTAAGACTAGAGACCCAAGGGCCAGCGCCTGCGAGCAAACGGGCTCCTCCGGTACCCATACACCGGGGAGCGGACTACCGTTGGAAATCCATAGTAGTCAGCAGAAGAACATCAAGGTGCAGGGAAAGACAGCCGCCATCACCTGTCCGGGGAGAAACACTGCAGCCGGCTGCGGGACCCGTCCATCCAGCCGTTTGGTTTACCGAGGACTTTGTACCTTTCTTGCTGAGTGAGTCGGGATCCCCGTCATCAGCAGCGGTGGTGCCTATCTTCACCACGACCCATGGGTGGCGTCACGGACTAAATCCCCCAAACCAACCATCCCTTTCACTCACGGGCAAGGAGCGCCGCTCGAGTTCCCAGATCCGGCCCACCGCTCGAGCCACCGAGCAGGCGCAGCAGCGCCGGACCCGAGCGTTAGCGAGAGCGCAGCAGCAACGGCGTCCTCCCCGCCCGCAACAACTTGGCGTCACAAACAGGATTGAACCCATCTACTTACCAGTAGAAGTGCGCCTTGTGATCTCCACCGGCGGTGGCCGGCCGAAAATTTTGAAGCGCCGCCATCTTGGCGCGAAAAGCTCCCGCTCGAGCATCATCTCCGAGCAGGGAAGGTGCGAAAGCGAAGCCCCGCCCCCAACAAACGGAAGTGCTGAAGAGTACCAAGGGGGCGCGAGAGTGTGTCTGCCTGATGTAGCCGAGGCTATAGAAAACGGGGACGCCAGGACTCTGCAAGATATCTCGTTCCTGGAGGCCGAGTAAGTAGGATGTCCGTCCCGTCCAGCAGGCCCACGCCCGGAACAGCGGCATGGGTGGAGGCTCGGGTGGCCCAATTAAGCCACAGGCTGCAGACCCGACTCCAGCTCCTAGTGCAAGAATGGGAGGCTGGAATGGTGGAGGTGGTGATGACCGTGCAGGCCCGTGAGGCGAAAACAGAATCGGAGGAGCGGGTGAGTGACCCACGCCCCTGTGTCCCAGAGGGACAGGTCGCTGCGGCCGAGGGGCCCGGTCTGCCGTTGCTCAGCCAGCTGCATTCCCTGCTGCCCGCATTGGTCGGTGCCACCCCGTCGGCCGGCCAGCTGCTCCTGAACCCGACAACAGATGACATCACCCCCGCCTGCGAAGATCCACCTGCAGGTGCTGCCCGCGAACGACAACTTGCCCGGCCAGTCCCGACCCCGCTCCCCTGGGAGATACCCGCTTCCGAAAGGGAGTCACCCTGCCCGGAGGCGGCTGCACCCGAAGAGGTCCCGGCAGTCCGCCCAACTAGTACAGAGACGGAGGGTGGCCCGCCTCAAGCCCGGAAGGTGACACTGACTGCTCCCAAACTCCAGGCCTCAGCTGAGGCTGCGGAGGGTTGCCGCTGCAAGGCAGCAAAAAAGGCCGTGACACAGCGGTGCCCCCCTAATCAGAAGGTGCCGGTTGTAGCCCGCATCGGGTGGGTACCGGCTGGGCCCAACCCCCACGCTGGAGGAGCCGCCATGTTGGGAGCGGTGGCCAGACCTGATGGGACGACAGGCAGAGGCCCGGGAGAAGGCTGCAGTCCTGGCCTGTACTGTGGAAGCAAAGGACGCTCTCCGGTGGGCCTCCCCTGAAGCTCGGGGCCCGGTCTTTGAAGGTCAAGTCCAGCAGTTCCACCCCCGGCGAGGATGGGGGTTTATTTATGAGCCCCGCCTGGGAGTCGAGGCATTCTTCTCCCAGAGGGACGTGCACAGCCGACTGCCCCTGGGCCATCCGGAGCGTGACCTTTGTGCGGGAGAGTTGGTCACATATACCTGTCACCTGGGAGAGAGGGGCTGGTTCGCCCTGGATGTCCAGAGAAGGGTGAGCCCTGACAACTACGAGTAGCCCCAGTCACCTCCTCCGCCATACAGTCCTAGGGCGGATCCGGAGGAAGCGAGTGGTGATGGTGATCCCCAGTAGTGGCAGCGGTTCGCCGTTGCAAGCAGTTGTCCCCCGTTGGGACCCTCAGCAGTGTGAATGAATGACAGTAAATCAAACCGAAGCTTCATCTGATTGACTACCTGATTATTCCGGCCGTTGCCAGCAAGTTGTCCCCGGAGGGACCCTATGTGTTTACAACCTGCATGAGAGACTACACATGGACATGGCCGAGAACTGGCAGGCCACCCACGAAGTGGGCTTGTAAATAAGTTGAGGGGTGATATTCCATTGGAGCCGCCTCCGGAGAGGCAGATTGGAGGAAGGGCCCGTAGCAGAGCAGGCTGGGGCCCGGCCACCACCAGGACCGGTGGCCATCCTCCGGGGGTCAGGGGTCCCCCAAGGACGTTGGGTCCCCTGAAGTGACAGCCGGGTGCGAGTAACCGTACCCGTTCCCGCTCGGGCAGCCTGAACCTGGACTGGGGTCAAGGGGTGCTGCCCACTTCTTAGGGGCAGCATCAGGGCTAGGTTGCTTGGGTGGGAGAGCGGAAGACATCCGTCCGTCCATCTGTTATTATTAAAAATGTTTTTGTTTATATGTGCAACGTTCAAGTGTGCTAACAAAAATACTTATGTTTGAAAGTGTTTACGTTATTTATATTTTACAGCTTTTGACAAAAAATAAAACCGGTGATGGACGGGCAGCCCGCGGACGGTCTTCATTTCACCAAGGGGGAATGTGGCGTCCTGGCCTAGCCAGGACGTCACAGATAACACACAAACACCCCCACCCCCATTAGACAGGGACACCACCCAAACAAAAACCCTTGTTGCCTCCCTCCAGTGTCTGATGTCCACACCAGGTGGGGCGGAGCCAAGCGGTTGGCCCCACCCACCGAGGAGTTCACAGGCCTGGAGGTGGGAAAAGTGACAGTTTAGTGTTGGAGTTTGAAGTGAGAGGAGCAAGCACTTGGGTGTCTGGGTTTGTGGCGCAGGCACTGACAGCAAGGTTGGCAGACGGTGGTGGCCGTCTGCAGGAGTGGTGAAGCAACGCGGCACCGTAGGACCGGGGTCGGGCGACGGCCCGCCGGTACCGACCGGGGAGCGAAGTGAAGCCAGCACACTCAGGCAGGGCCATCGGACCCCGACCAGGCTTGGAGCCGTCGACAATAGTCAGATCCGAATGTGACTGGAACACCAGGGGTTTCACAACAGCAAAAGTCACGATTGAAGGCAACAGCCCACACCGTGAGGGTATACAGCTACCGCCTAAGTCTAGAGACCCAAGGGCCAGCGCCTGCGGGCAAACGGGCTCCTCCGGTACCCATACACCGGGAGGCGGACTACCGTTGGGAATCCATAGTAGTCAGCAGAAGAACATCAAGGTGCAGGGAAAGACAGCCGCGATCACCTGTCCGGGGAGAAACACTGCAGCCGGCTGCGGGACCCGTCCATCCAGCCGTTTGGTTTACCGAGGACTTTGTACCTTTCTTGCTGAGTGAGTACACCTGTGCCATCCGGCACCACGCCGCGCTGTCCCTGCAACCCTGCACCTCACCAGCCCTGCCTCCCCGTCACAACACCATCGGGCCCCGGGACCACCGACCCCTACCCACGGAGGGGGAAAACAACATCCCAGCTGCTCCTTACCATCGCTCCCGGGATCCCCGTCATCAGCAGAGGTGGTGCCTATCTTCACCACGACCCGTGGGTGGCGTCACGGACTAAATCCCCCAAACCAACCATCCCTTTCACTCACGGGCGAGGAGCGCCGCTCGAGTCTCCGGATCCGGCCCACCGCTCAAGCCACTGAGCAGCCGCAGCAGCGCCGGACCCGAGCGTTAGCGAGAGCGCAGCAGCGACGGCGTCCTCCCCGCCCGCAACAAGTAACTTTCTGAAAATATTTATTCTGTACTGTATGTGTTCCGGCCCCGTGCCAGCATCCGGCGCTGCTTGGATCCGGGCCTTCAGGGGTGGTGGCTCGAGGGTCTCGCAGACACGCCGAATAAATGGGGGGACGTAGATGTACGGGCTAGGCCGTAGTAAGTTCGTGACGCTACCCACGGTGTGTGGTGAGGTGGGACACCACCGCTGCTGTTATGGGGCGCCCGGGGGAAATGTTGTTCAGCAAGTTGTTAACCCCGATGGTGGCCCCGGGACCCAGTAGCTCGGTGCAGGGGATGGGGACCGCAGAGGTTGCTGGTGTACTCACTGTTAGTAAAACACACACAAGTTTCTGGTAAACCAAGGTGATGGTGGCCGGTGCCGCGGCCGGTTGCGTTCGGGTCCCCCACCCGGCTGGTGGTCTCTATCCTTTTCCTGCACTGCTTTGTGTAAGGTGGACTTTCCTATTGTGAAACTCAGGAGTCCGCTCCCGGCTGGATGTGGCCTAAGAAGCCGTGCCTGGAGACGCTGGCCCAAGGGATCTATGGGCCCTGGCGGTGACCTCTCATCCCTAATCGGTGGGCTGCTGTCTTCTATGAGGGACTTTGGGTGGGACAGGACCTCTAGTCCTGGCCAATTAACCAGTTCCGCTCGGTTCCGGTGCTGGCTTCAGGGTCCGAGTACCCCCCTTTGTGCTACGGTTTCCGGGTCGGTTCCCTGTGTCGGTACCGGTGGGCTACAACCCTGTCCCGGTCCACCTCGGTTCCACCGAGCCGTCTTCCCGTCTCCTGCTGACGGAGACCACTGTCTGCCTACTAGCCAGTGGCACCAGGGCTCCTACCATGGTACCGTTCAACTTGAACTTCCCTGCTGGAGCCACACTTAGCTCCAGCCCACACTCCTCTCCAAACTGAACTTCAAAGCTTAACTGCCCCGGGCTGTCTGGACCCCTGGGTGGGCGTGTCCCAACTGCCTGGTCACGCCCACTGGTGTGTCTATCTTTCCCTAAGGGGGGAGACTAGGGTTTCTGGTTGGCTGTGTGTTTCCTAGTGAGGGAACGGTGTAGTGCGGGGGCCTAACTGTGACTACCTGGTTTTGCCAGGGCGTCACACTCCCCCTTGGTTAAACACAGACCGTCTGCGGGCTGTCCGACCACCACCATTTATTTAACTGGAAAAGATAAAAGATGAACAGTTACAAGTATAATAACATATTTACAATAAGCTTATTTTGTTTTCTTCTTACGGGAGGCATGTTACTTTAACGTTGCACATATAAAACCGGGACAGGACGGACCGGGTGCTTCTCACTTTACCCACCAAAAACAACCTATCCCTGATTCCCCCACTAAAACACAGGATGGCACCCCTTGCCCAAGTCCAGGGTAGGTCCGGGTGTTGACCAAACGGGCCGGGTAAAAAGTTCCTTACCCGGCAGTCCTTTTTCAAGGGCCCCACGTCCATGGGACCCCTGACCCGGAGGGTAGTCACCGGTTTCGCTGGTGACAGGGCCTCGGCCTACTCTACCGCAGGCCCGTTCTCCAATCAGCCTCTCCAGAGACTGTGGCTTGTTGAGAAGGTTGGTCAGGGATTATTTACAAGACCCAAAAGTTGATGGGCTGGCCCGTAAGTTCAAAGCCATTGTCTTTTCACTATAAAACCGGGAACTGGAAAGCACGCACAATCCCAACGGGGACTTTAACTGTGGGTAGCCGGGAACCACTACTACTGCTGCATAGGGCCATATGGCACACTTTGTGCCCAGGGGTCAGCATTCCGGGACCAGCTGCAATGTATCCCGGAGCTTTGAACTTCCATCGGGAATAGAGGTGGTATAGCAGATGATGCCGCTGCTCCTGGAAGCAGTGCCAGCCGGCACTCTCCCATCACATAAGGAACAGGCTACAGCTCCGGGCAGGTCAGCGAGGACGAAACGGTCTGGGTACCTTTCTCCCGTCGTGACACTGTGCGGGTAGCTCGGCTCTCGCGGGCCCACACCACGGCCACCATTCACCGGACCTCTGCCTTCCACTCCAGCACCTGTTTCAGCGATTGTGACCGTGTACCGCCCCGCGCTCGGCTGCAGCCGAGCTGTTCGGATCCGGGCTCGTTTGGTGGGTGGCTCGAGCGCCTCCGGACCCGGGGGTCACGTCGCTCTGCAAGGGGTTGCTGGCGATCTTGATGGGGGTGGTTAGGTAGCTGTATGGCCAGAGCCGTGTTTTGAGTTCGTGACGCCACCCACGGGACGTGGTGAAGGTGTAGACACCACCGTTGCAGTTACAGGGCACCCGGGGGAGATGGTCGTGCAGCAAGATGTTAACCCCTGTGTGGGCAGGGATGGTGGCCCCGGGACCCACTTGGGGAGAGTAGTGGTTGGGCGGTGCAGGGCGGTGCGCGGCCGGATGGCACTGTTGTACTCACGATTATTGACACACACAAGTCTCTGGTAAACAAAGTTGATGGTGGTCGGTGCCTGCAGCCGGCTGCGTCTTGTCCCCCACCCGGGTTGGTGGTCTTGGCCTTTCTCTTGCAGCTTGTTATGTTTGTGTGGACTGCCGGAGTATGGACTGCCGGACACAAAATCTCGCCAGCTCCCGCTCCAGCCAGGCAGCGGTTCCCATCAGTAGGCGATTTGATTCGCGTTCCTCCACAGGGACCTCCGCAACGTTCTGGGGCGCCGCCGCTACAGCGGTCGGCACGGGGCCGGCACAAGGTTTAGGAGCAGACATTTTCCCGCTGCTCCCCCTTGGTCTTTTGCTGGCACTTCTTCATGCGGCCTCTTAGTTTCATTTTTCGACTTCCGGGCTCGCTTTCCGGCCGCGTTCCCAGGGGGCGGGGCTTCGGCTTTTGCGCCCTTTTCTCGGGGAAGAAGACGCTGGGCTGTAGTTTTCGCACCCAAAATGGTGGCAAAATGGTGACTTCTGAAAATTTGGCAACGGATCACTGCTGACTGTCCAATACAAGGCGCACTTCCACAAGGTAAGTGGATAGGTAAGTATCCTGTTTGTGACGCCAAATTTCAAGGTGTGCCGCCCCCGTGCCAGCAGCCGGTGCTGCTCGGATCCGGCCCTTCAGGGGTGGTGGCTCGAGGGTCTCCGGACTCACGGACACGCCGAATAAATGGGGGGACGTACATGTACGGGCTAGGCCATAGTAAGTTTGTGACGCCACCCATGGTGTGTGGTGAGGTGGGAAACCACCGCTGCTGTTATGGGGCGTAACAAGGGTAAATATCGGGTAACTAAGCAAAGCGCTTTGCTTGGTTACCCGATATTTAGAAAAACCACAAAAAACTATGTCAAAAAAACACCAAAAAGGAGCTAAGACAAATGATATGTGCACACACAGAATGTGGTGAGCCTTCCTCATAAAGATGGCTGCAGCCAAGGTGCAAGATGCTGATGTCACAGCCACTCAACCTCCACGCTAGAGGGGAGGGGCGGCTGCTTAGCATAAGACATGCACACTAATAAGGCTTGCACTGGGAGCCCATCATATAATGAGTGAAATGCACAGTGTCTGACCTGTAACCTATAAATGACGCCAGAAACCCAGGTCAGGCGGGCAAAACAGCACTATATAGGTGCATCTCGCACGGATACACGAGACGCACAGTGTCTGAATTAAGGCCTATAAATGACGCACAACACCAGGTCCAGGCGGGTCAGTTAGCACTATATGAGTACATAACACATGAGAGGCTCACCATTGTGTGTGTGCACATGTCATTTGTCTTCGCTCCTTTTTGGTGTTTTTTTACCCGATATTTACCCTGGTTACCAGCATACACCGCCTAGCGCTGGCTCCCTGCACACGTGACCAGGGTACACATCGGGTTACTAAGCAAAGCGCTTTGCTTGGTTACCAGATATTTACCCTGGCTACATGTGCAGGTAGCCTTCACTAAGCGGTGTACGCTGGTAACCAAGGTAAATATCGGGTAACCAAGCAAAGCGCTTTGCTTAGTTACCCGATATTTACCTTGGTTACCAAGCACAGAGTTGCTGGTGGCTGGTCGCTGGTGAGATCTGCCTGATTGACAGCTCACCAGCGACCATGTAGCGATGCAGCAGCGATCCTGACCAGGTCATATCATGGTCGGAATCGCTGGTACGTCGTTTAGTGAGATGGTACCCTTACAGTGTGTCCTCCCAACATGTACCATAATGTAATCAGGCCTCCAGCAGTATTGTAACAGTGTGTCCCTCCCTGGCCTATATTTCTGGACTTTAATGTAATCAGGCCTAGGTCAACATCTAGTGGCTGACTGTGTCTTTGTTCTTCTTCGCATGGGACTCATCCAATACAAGCCTGTAGTTTCTGGAAACTTCATATATAGCCACATACTCAAAAAGTGGGTGTGAACCCTTTCCCCTCCAGGGGTGGATCCTAGGAACTGGAGAAGACACTCTTGGTTGATCAGGCAGTGTGTGTGTGGGGTGGCTATCGACACTGAAAGGGTCTGCAACCTGGGTGGATTGATAGAAGCTGCCACGTGGGACTGTGTCTTGTCCCTCTTCTGCTGGATCCATTAAACATCCAAGGACTATTTCTATATTTTCTCTGGTGTTGGATTGCCAGGTGGCGCCCCTGGGTCTGTTTCCTTTGTGTTGACTTATTGTGGATGTCGCGGGCGGAGGAGGGGACGCCAAGCTCTCCCACTGCTTGGGTCCGGCTGCCACTGCGGCTGCTGCGGCCTGCTGCTGCTGCTCGGTGGCCGGATCCCGGGGACTCGAGCGGCGCTCCTCGCCCGTGAGTGAAAGGGGATTGGTTTTTGGGATAGTTTATTGTCCGTGACGCCACCCACGGTTGTGGTTGTGGTGGGACACCACCGCTGCTCTGTATGGGGATCCCGGAGTGATGGTATGGAGCAGCTAGATGTTATTCCTCCCCTCCGTGGGTAGGGGGTAGTTGTCCCGGGGCCCAGTGATGAGGTGGGTGATGCAGGGCTTGGTGGGGTGCAGGGACGCGGGGGTAGCGCTGTGCCTTGCGGCACTTTGGTACTCACTCAGCCTGAGACGATGACACAGTTCTCGGTAAAACACACGGCTGGAAAGACGGTTCCCACGGACGGCTGCACTTGCTTTTCCCCAGTAGTTGACGGTGACGGTCCCTTTTCCTGCACCTAAGATGATGATGGTTGCGATGGGTTCCCACCGGTAACCCGCTCCCCGGCTTGGATATGGGCCGGAGGAGCCCTACTTTGCCCGCAGGCGCTGGCCCTGAGAAACTGGTGCCCTGGCGGTGGCGGTGTCTCTCTGTAACGGTTGGACTGTTGCCTTCAATCGGGACTTGGTTGTTGGGAGACCCAGAGGTCCCCTTCACTAACGGATTTGGCAAATTCACGGCGACTCCTAGCCTTGCCGGGATCCGAAAGGCCCCTGCCACTGGTGCTGACTGTTCTTCGTATACCGCTCCGGTACCGCCGGGCCACCACCCGTCCGCGGTCCTTCCAGCAACCTCCAAACAGTCACCCCTGCAGACAGTCACCGCCGTCTGCTGACCTTGCTGTCTCAGTCCGGGGCACACACCCGGGCCAAATTTAGGCTTGCTTAACTGTTCCTTTTCTGTCACTCCTCTCCTTTGCTCCTCTACCACTTCCTTCTACTTCCTCCTCCTAAACTCATCTGCCTGGTTCTCCCGCCTCCAGGGCTGTGAACTCCTCGGATGGCGGAGCCAACCGCCTGGCCCACCCCCTGGTGTGGACATCAGCCCCTGGAGGAAGGCAACAAGGATTTTAGGTTAGCCTTGGTGTTCCTAACTGGGGTGTAGGGTGTGGTGGTGTTATGACCTGTGACCCCTGGCTTGCCCAGGGCGTCACATTCCCCCTTAGCAAAATGCAGACCGTCCGCGGGCTGCCCGTCCAACACCGGTTTTATTTTCTGTAATTATATAAAAAGGTAAAAACATAATACAAGTTATGGCATCATCCCACATCGGGAGGTTCGGTTCTTAAACATTGCATAACATTTTAAACGGTTGTGGCTGCCGCTCTCTCCCACCCAAGTAACCTGGCCCTGATGCTGCCCCTAAAACCCAGGTAGCACCCCTTGACCCCAGTCCTGCACCAAGTTACCCGAGCGGGATCTGTCCTTCCCCTCCAGAGGGTAGCCACCGGTTCCTGTGGTGGCTGGGCCCCAGCCTGCTCTACTGCGGGCCCCCCCTCCAACCTGCCTCTCCGGAGGCGGTAACGGTAGCTGCAACAATAGATTTTTATTTACAACCCACTTAACATTTGTGGTTGCCCTGCAAGTTCTCGGGCCTGTTCATAGGAGTTCCTATGCAAATTTTTCAAACGGTCCCCACGGGGACAATGGTGCCGGCAACGGCCGGTTTCCAAATCACGGTGCAATCAGGTGACTGTTCGGTAATCAATTCTTCATTTTCACAACTTTTTCAAACACACTTTAACACACATGTTTTCTTCACACTGGTGGTCCCAATGGGGACAACTTTTAGGCGGAGGACGGCCGGCTTAGCAGCCCATCCTCAATCGTGGGGCTCTAGTGCCACCTTCACATGGTGCACCGCTGTGGACCCCGATGGTAGCTCGCTGCGGGTGATCTTCCTCCATATTCATGCGGGCATGCACATCCGCTCTACACCCCTCTCGGGCATCGATCTCCCCGCGCAGCTGCCGTTGCCGCCGCCCCCAGTCTTGAGCATTTTCTGCTTGCTCCTGTTCGGCCTGTGCGGGGAACGGACCCAGCCAGAGTCCCTCCGTGTCGGCTACGACCAGCATCTTCAGTAATGAGGGAACCCGCTGTGACGTGGCCTGCTCTGCCACTTGGCAGCTACATCCCCCCCCGTGCCTCAACCGAGGCCCGGTGCCTGGGAGCAGTCAATGTGACTTGTGGTGTTGGCGTTTGATCGAGGATCGCCTCCGCTGCGGCCGGGCGGACTGCCGGGGCCGTCATCATCTCCGTCGCGGCTGGGATGGAAGCCGGGACGGGTGCCAGGGCGATGGTAAAGGTAAGGCCCTGGGGCCGCAGGTCTGGGCCCTCTCCCACAGATGCTGCGGGCTCCGTTACCGGTGGCAGGGGTAACAGGTCGGTCGGGGCGTTGGCCGCAGGCATGGGCAGTGAGGGAGGTAGCGTGGTGGACGGCAGCAGGCCGGGCCCCTCAGCAGTATCGACCGATCCCTCGGGGACATAGGGGCGTGGGTCGCTTACCCGCTCCTCTGAGACCACCTCCACTTCGGATGCCCAAACAGTTGCGGCCAGGCCCTTCATCTCCGACGTCCACTTCGCCAGCATGAAGTGGACTTGGGCCTGGAGCTTCTGGCACATCATGCTTCTGGATCCAGGAACGTGTTTCAGCAGAGTCCTGGCGTCCCTGCACGCTACAGCGCTAGTTACATGCGGCTGCGACCACCGCTCCTCCAGCGGCTCCGTCGGGCGCAGACATCTTGTTTCCGTCCCCCTTAGCCTCTTTCCGGCCCCTCCTCTATCGGGGTGGGGTTTTGGCCTTCGCGCCTCTTCTACTCGAAGACGCTCGAGCGGGAACTTTTCGCGCCAAAGATGACGACTTCTGAAATTTTCCGGCCGGATACCTCCGGCGGTCACAAGGCGCACCTCTACCCAACGGCAGAGCGGTAAGATCCTGTTCGTGACGCCAAGTTGTCGCGGGCGGAGGAGGGGACGCCGCGCTCTCCCACTGCTCGGGTCCGGCTGCCGCTGCGGCTGCTGCGGCCTGCTGCTGCTCGGTGGCTCGAGCGATGGGCCGGATCCCGGGGACTCGAGCGGCGCTCCTCGCCCGTGAGTGAAAGGGGATTGGTTTTTGGGATAGTTTATTGTCCGTGACGCCACCCACGGTTGTGGTGATTTGTTGACACCACCGCTGCTCTGTATGGGGATCCCGGGGGTGATGGTATGGAGCAGCTAGATGTTATTCCTCCCCTCCGTGGGTAGGGGGTAGTTGTCCCGGGGCCCAGTGATGAGGTGGGTGATGCAGGGCTTGGTGGGGTGCAGGGATGCGGGGGCAGCGCTGTGCCTTGCGGCACTGTGGTACTCACTCAGCCTGAGACGATGACACAGTTCTCGGTAAAACACACGGCTGGAAAGACGGTTCCCACGGACGGCTGCACTTGCTTTTCCCCAGTAGTTGACGGTGACGGTCCCTTTTCCTGCACCTAAGATGATGATGGTTGTGATGGGTTCCCACCGGTAACCCGCTCCCCGGCTTGGATATGGGCCGGAGGAGCCCTACTTTGCCCGCAGACGCTGGCCCTGAGGAACTGGTGCCCTGGCGGTGGCGGTGTCTCTCTGTAACGGTTGGACTGTTGCCTTCAATCGGGACTTGGTTGTTGGGAGACCCAGAGGTCCCCTTCACTAACGGATTTGGCAAATTCACGGCGACTCCTAGCCTTGCCGGGATCCGAAAGGCCCCTGCCACTGGTGCTGACTGTTCTTCGTATACCGCTCCGGTACCGCCGGGCCACCACCCGTGCGCGGTCCTTCCGGCAACCTCCAAACAGTCACCCCTGCAGACAGTCACCGCCATCTGCTGACCTTGCTGTCTCAGTCCGGGGCACACACCCGGACCAACTTCAGGCTTGCTTAACTGTTCCTTTTCTGTCACTCCTCTCCTTTGCTCCTCTACCACTTCCTTCTACTTCCTCCTCCTAAACTCATCTGCCTGGTTCTCCCGCCTCCAGGGCTGTGAACTCCTCGGTGGGCGGAGCCAACCGCCTGGCCCACCCTCTGGTGTGGACATCAGCCCCTGGAGGAAGGCAACAAGGATTTTAGGTTAGCCTTGGTGTTCCTAACTGGGGTGTAGGGTGTGGTGGTGCTATGACCTGTGACCCCTGGCTTGCCCAGGGCGTCACATGGACTCTAAAGAACCATTTTGATATTGGATGTTCTATGCTCCCTAATTCAATAAATCTCATTGGATTGTTCCACAGCCTGGTGTCCCCTTCTGCTTTGTCGCATACCCCGTCACAGCTGCTACTTCTAAAGTTCTTATGTTTTAACTGATATACTAAATAGAGGTTTTTCTGAAGATTTTTGCTCTGGACAACCCCTCTCTTTTATTGTATTTTCTCAATACACTCTGAGGTCTGTGCACGTCTTCGGTTACAGGTGAGTTGACTTTTTCTATGTTCTGCATGGACTTAATTGTCCTTACATTTACAACATCAATTTTGGTAAGTCTGAAAACTTGACTATGTGGGCTGGAGACTACAAGGACGGATAGGCCAGATGGTCAAATGACTTGTCCATAGGTTGTGTCTGGCACCAAAACTGATCTCAGTTTTAAATTAATTTGGCTGAGCTATAATATTACACAGTAAGTCCCTTTTTTACCATAATCCTGGACAAAACTTTTAATCCGTCTCCTGTCACAGGCTGAAGCCTTTCAGTATTCCATCAGAACGAAGATCACAATGCCAAGCGTCAAAAGTAGTGGTGTGACGCTCACCACCACCAGACTTTGGAGCAAAGAAAACATGTTCATTGAAGTGACAAATCACACTTCTCTGTTTGGCAGTCTAAAAGATGAATCTGGGTTTTGTCAATGCAAGGAAATCTTTCTATCAGGGAGGTGGCCGCGAATGTGTAGCTATCTCCATTAACTCTTTAAAATGAACCTTTCAGGTGTCCAAAATGAAATGATTTTATTATCTTAACAAAATCCCCGTGCTTCCCTGAACCTTCTCTTGTTTTTCGTTGTATCGTCACTCCATTGTGGAGATATACCTTTTTAGCAACTGTTTTGCACTAAGTATACTTGTCGTCCAAAAGAGCCTTTCACGAAAGTTTTCTCCTGTAGTTTTGCCCCTCTATGACGCTGGCCAATCACCACTCAACAGCATCGGAACCTAGGTTGAACACTGTGATCTAGAGAAATCATACAGATGCAGGACTACATGATCCAGAAGAGAACTCTTATGAAACACAATGTTGGACCATAAACCTATTTGGCTCACAAAAAAATAAAAAATTCAGGAGATTAAAGATGTGGAGAGTAGCGCAATAGGGTCTGACCAGATAAAACAACAAGCAATAGTGTGACGCCCTGGGCAAGCCAGGGGTCACAGGTCACAACACCACCACATCCCACACTCCAGGTAGGCACATCACAGCTAAACTACAAATCCTTGTTGCCTTCCTCCAGAGGCTGATGATCCACACCAGGGGGTGGGCCAGGCGGTTGGCTCCGCCCACCGAGGAGGTCACAGTTCTGGAGGCGGGAGAAACCAGGCAGAGTAGCCCGGGTAGGGCAAGAGTGAACAGGAGTTTAGCTCAGGGGGAGCTGGAGTGAGGAGCTAAGTGAAGGAGTAAACAAGTAGTGAAAGTAGAAAAGTGGAAAAGGAGGAAAGCAAGTGAGGCGACAAGAAGGAAGGAAAGCCTGAAGGGTCCAGCTTTGTGTAGGGCCAGATCAGCAAGGTCAGCGACGACGGTGACTGTCTGGAGGGGGACCGTTTGGAAGTTCCTGGAAGGACCCCGTTGGCTGTGTGCCCGGTGGTCTGGAACAGTGTTCCGAAGGACAGTCAGCACCAGGGCAGGGGCCTCTCGGACCCCGGCAAGGCTAGGAGTCGCCAAATTTGCCAAATCCGTCAGTGAAGGGGACGTAGATCCCCCAGCAACCAAGTCCCGATTGAAGGCAACAGCCCAACCTGAAGCAGAGAGACGCCGCCACCGCCAAGGCACCAGTTTCTCAGGGCCAGCGCCTGCGGGCAAAGTGTAGAGCTCCTCCGGCCCAGATTGTAGTCGGGGAGCGGGTAACCGGAGGGAATCCACCGCTACCACAAGTCAACCATAGGTGCAAGGAAGAGGGACATCACCGTCACCTACCGGGAGTGCAGGTGCAGCCGTCTGTGGGACCGTCCTACCAGCCGTTTGGTTTACCGTACAAACTGTGTCCGTGTCTCAGGCTGAGTGAGTACCACAGTGCCGCAAGGCACAGCGCTGCCCCCCCGCGTCCCTGCGCCCACCAGGCCCTGCACCTCACAAACCATCACCGGGCCCCGGGATCACCAACCCCTGCCCACGGAGGGGCAACACAACGCCTGGCTGCTCCGCATCACCATCCCCGGGATCCCCGTATTGAGCAGCGGTGGTGAAATCACCACAACCGTGGGTGGCGTCACGAACTATAACAATCCCCGCACCCAACAGACCCCTTTCACTCACGGGCGAGGAGTGTCGCTCGAGAAACCCCCGGGATCCGGCCTACGGCTCGAGCCACCACTGAGCAGCGGCCGCCGGACCCGAGCAGAAGGGGGCGAGCGTAGTGTGCTGACACCCTCCTCCCCGCCCGCGACAATAGAATATAGGTAAACACACCTATAGGGGTTGTAAAAGTCACAGTTCCTATTATTGCGTAGTATACAGGTAAAACAGCTGCAGCCCCGAAGGATTCAATTGGATATATATAGGAAGAAACCGGGTATCTCGCCGCACTATGACCAATCAAGCAAAGTAGATAAAATTATTCCATGTCTTCTTGAAATTGCAAGGTCAGGTCAACGCAGGAGGTCACAGCCTCCTTCCTCAGGACATCAAGCAATGACACAAATAATCATATATATATATATATAGATATATATATATATATCTATATATATATATATATATACAAAAAAAATAAAAAATGGCATACAGTCATCCCTCAGCTATCGTGGGTTACGTACTAGAGACCCCCGTGATAGGTGAAAGTCCACAAAGTAGCGGAGTTATATTTACTTTATTATTTACCTGTATTTTTCTGGATGCTAAGACACACTTTTCCTCCCAAAACCTTGGGAGTAACATGAGGGGAGCGTCTTATAAGATGAATCTACTGTAGCTTACCGGGGGTGGTGGAGAATGATGACAAGAGTAAGGGACAATGTTGTGGACTGTGCGTTGCGGGCAGTGAGGCAGGGGCCATCCTGAACATGTTGGCAGTGTGGGCTTCAAATAATGGTGCCCGGAGTCAGAGCATGTGCAGATTGAGCTCTGGCTTCTAGATCTCATCTGCACATGCGCCGCCTCCAGCCCATTGATCTCCCAGTAGTGGACTTAAGAAAAATGGCACCCGGAGGTGGCGCATGCACAGATGAGATCTTAGTTCGTCATTGAGCCGATAGCTCAATTTGCACGCTTGCTGACTCCGGGTGCCATATCTCTGAAGCAGTTTCTGGATGTTCCTGCGAGCACCCGCAGCAAGCATCTTACACACCCTCCGCACCGCCTGCAGCATCACCCTGCTCCACCACCGCCACTGCCTCCTGTGAACCGTTCCACCACTGCTGCTGACCCCACAGTACGCGCTATATATTGAAGCCGCAATAAGTGAACCGCAATATATCGGGGGACAACTGTATATCTGGAATGAAGTGACAAAATGACAAATGGAGAAAAAACAACAGGTTCAGTGAAGCACAGGGATTTTGGCAAGGTAACAATTTTGAGAGCACCTGCAGGGCAGGTCAGTGAGGCTGCACTGAATGCACCCTGACTGCTGAGCCTGGTATGTAAGGGGTTAAAATCCCACTCCCATGCCCGAACCCTGCCCCCTTTAAGGTGTCCAATCCCACTATTTTCCTCACTATTGGCTCCCCTATATAATTCCCCTTACTTCCTGGATTCCGCCTCTCCTCATCCTGAGACCCAGACGCTGCTGGCAACCCGGACACAGTCTGCTGCTGGTGAGAGATGGCTGACACTTTAGCTGCTGCCATAAGGGACAGAATCGGGCGGGATGGTGATGCCTGGCTTAACGCTTTCTTAGATAAGCCGCGTCCCGTCCTTCCTGAGGCTCAGGCGGTGATTCCCGGCTGAACTCGTCCACCGGAGCGCCTAAGTCCCACACCGATAATGTCGCGGGGCGCGCGCACTTCTTGTGCTCGTGCCTCGTGTCTAGCCCCCCAAAGTTCCTCTCGGTTCCCGACCGCAGTGGCTACACGCCAGTACTGTCCCTCTGGCAGCGTGGACCTGCGGTCAGTAGCTATAACGTCACGGGGCGTGCACACTTCTCGTGCACGCGCCTCGCGACTAGTACCGCCCACTTTCACCCAGATCCTGACTGCAGCGGCTGCGCGCCAGTACTGTCCCTCTGGCCGCATGGACCTGCGGTCGGCAGCTATTAACCCCCATGTACCACCAACTCATGCGGATCCCTCACCTCTCACTCCCTCCCAGCTTACGGCCGTGGCTGCTGCACGCAGACACTGTTCCCCTGTCGGCCGGTATTAGTTAACCCCTGCCTCCCCGAACCGCTAGTTAAACAGCCACCACCGTCACTAACAATAACAGGGGGGCACCATGACTGTGGCTCATCGTTCATAGGAGGATCTGCAGACATGGTGCAGCCCCTACCCCCCCAACCCCCCTCAGTTTATTCAGCAGGATGCACCTCTGAGTGCTGGGGTAGTAATAAGCCCTCCTGGCGCCTTTGCTCAGTTGCAGCCCCTCACCATGCCATCTTTGGTGCAGGGGGCTGCAGGTGTGCACCCTGCAGTATCTGCCCCTCCCCACCTGCACGAGCCTCATCTGCTCGTTTATTAGCCCCTCCTGCCCCTTGTCCACCTGCCCCGGCTTGTCAAGCCCCTGATATTCCTGCTCCAACACAGGCGGGTGCTGGATCCCCGGCCCACGGTCGTAGCTGCCGTGGGCGCAGTATCCGCTCTGCCTTGCTCTCCTCGGCGTCACCCCTTCGCAGCCCTTGTCTACGCAGATGCTCTGCAGGTGTACACCCTGCAGTGTCTGCCCCTCCTCCACCTGCACAAGCCCCATTTGCTCCTGTTTCACCACAAGCGGTTGCTGGATCCCCGGCCCGCGGTCGTAGCGGCCGTGGGCGCGGTAACCGCTCCGCATTGTTCTCCTCGGCATCAACCTCTCGCAGCCCTGACCGCAGACGCTCTGCTGGATCACATGGCAGACATAGCCACCATTACTCCCCATCGTTTCAGATTCTCTCGGAGGAGCCGCCGTTCCCGTTCATCGAGGTGGCGTTCTCCTTCCACTACACCGTATTCCTCAAATGGCTCAGTTGTGCCCCATGGGCATCATCGCCGTAGTTACCGACCTCCTCAGAGGGAGACGGTTGTTGATCCTCTTCAGGAGCCTGCCGTCGCTCCCCTTCCGGATGTTGGTGAGTACCAATACTTCGGGGCATTGGGGGATAGTGCGGGCATGGCAGCAACTATTCAGACACTGTTAGCTAATTTACAAGTGGGTGGGGGAATACTAGTTAACCCTTCTTTAGCTGGTCCACCTCCTACACAGTCTGACCCCACGCCTCATGCTGACATTCACAGAGACGCTTTCTTTTGCAGCATTACCCCTTTGGGATCCCATTTGGATGTTGAGACTGTCCGGAAAATATGGGCGAATGACTATGTTGATACAGTTAGGTCCAGAAATATTTGGACAGTGACACAAGTTTTGTTATTTTAGCTGTTTACAAAAACATGTTCAGAAATACAATTATATATATAATATGGGCTGAAAGTGCACACTCCCAGCTGCAATATGAGAGTTTTCACATCCAAATCGGAGAAAGGGTTTAGGAATCATAGCTCTGTAATGCATAGCCTCCTCTTTTTCAAGGGACCAAAAGTAATTGGACAAGGGACTCTAAGGGCTGCAATTAACTCCTGAAGGCATCTCCCTCGTTAACCTGTAATCAATGAAGTAGTTAAAAGGTCTGGGGTTGATTACAGGTGTGTGGTTTTGCATTTGGAAGCTGTTGCTGTGACCAGACAACATGCGGTCTAAGGAACTCTCAATTGAGGTGAAGCAGAACATCCTGAGGCTGAAAAAAAAGAAAAAATCCATCAGAGAGATAGCAGACATGCTTGGAGTAGCAAAATCAACAGTCGGGTACATTCTGAGAAAAAAGGAATTGACTGGTGAGCTTGGGAACTCAAAAAGGCCTGGGCGTCCACGGATGACAACAGTGGTGGATGATCGCCGCATACTTTCTTTGGTGAAGAAGAACCCGTTCACAACATCAACTGAAGTCCAGAACACTCTCAGTGAAGTAGGTGTATCTGTCTCTAAGTCAACAGTAAAGAGAAGACTCCATGAAAGTAAATACAAAGGGTTCACATCTAGATGCAAACCATTCATCAATTCCAAAAATTGACAGGCCAGAGTTAAATTTGCTGAAAAACACCTCATGAAGCCAGCTCAGTTCTGGAAAAGTATTCTATGGACAGATGAGACAAAGATCAACCTGTACCAGAATGATGGGAAGAAAAAAGTTTGGAGAAGAAAGGGAACGGCACATGATCCAAGGCACACCACATCCTCTGTAAAACATGGTGGAGGCAACGTGATGGCATGGGCATGCATGGCTTTCAATGGCACTGGGTCACTTGTGTTTATTGATGACATAACAGCAAACAAGAGTAGCCGAATTAATTCTGAAGTGTACCGGGATATACTTTCAGCCCAGATTCAGCCAAATGCCGCAAAGTTGATCGGACGGTGCTTCATAGTACAGATGGACAATGACCCCAAGCATACAGCCAAAGCTACCCAGGAGTTCATGAGTGCAAAAAAGTGGAACATTCTGCAATGGCCAAGTCAATCACCAGATCTTAACCCAATTGAGCATGCATTTCACTTGCTCACATCCAGACTTAAGACGGAAAGACCCACAAACAAGCAAGACCTGAAGGCTGCGGCTGTAAAGGCATGGCAAAGCATTAAGAAGGAGGAAACCCAGCGTTTGGTGATGTCCATGGGTTCCAGACTTAAGGCAGTGATTGCCTCCAAAGGATTCGCAACAAAATATTGAAAATAAAAATATTTTGTTTGGGTTTGGTTTATTTGTCCAATTACTTTTGACCTCCTAAAATGTGGAGTGTTTGTAAAGAAATGTGTACAATTCCTACAATTTCTATCAGATATTTTTGTTCAAACCTTCAAATTAAACGTTACAATCTGCACTTGAATTCTGTTGTAGAGGTTTCATTTCAAATCCAATGTGGTGGCATGCAGAGCCCAACTCGCGAAAATTGTGTCACTGTCCAAATATTTCTGGACCTAACTGTATATGGTCTTTAGTTACGACCGATCAACATACAATTGACAAGGAACGCAGCTCATCTGACCGCCCTTTCGAGGGGAGGCCAAAAGTGGCTAAGTCCATTAACAACTGGCTTCATGCATTTTTTGTTATGGGATGTGTCATGGACAGAAGCACCCTGAGCGCTGTTCTGAGATGTTTATATACCGCCCTGAGAGGGGCCCGGACGCTTCCTCCGCTTGCTCGGGCATAGCCGCTCGAGGTCCTGGCTCGGGTTCTCGGTGGCACGAGCGCCTCCGGACCGGGGGCCACGTCGCTCTTGTTAAGGGGAGGCTGTGTGGGGTTTGGTGGTCGTGTAACGGGTCGTGACGCCACCCACGGGTCGTGGTGACGGGGGATGCACCACCGCTGTAACTGGAGTGATGGCGGGCTCGTCCGGGATCGGTGTTGCGGCCGCAGCTGAGATGTTAGCCCCTCCGTGGGTAGGGGCGGTGTGTCCCGGGGCCCCGGTGGGGGACTGGAAGGGGGATGATGTCGTTGTCGGGGTGCAGGGCGCCGTGCCGCGGTGTAGCGTCGTGCCCGGATGGCACTGGTGTACTCACGATTGATTCACACTCAGAGTCACTGGTAAACCAAAGTTCGGTAGTGGTCGGTCCCCGCGGCCGGCTGCTGATGTCCCCTGTGGGGTTGATGGTGGCCCTTTTTCCCGTGCACCTCTAGATGTTGGTGTTTCAGCCCCCCTGCCTAAGCAGTGGGGGGCCCGCTCCCCGGCATTGAGCTGCCGGAAGAGCCCTCGGTTGCCCGCAGGCGCTGGCCCGTCGGGTGTTTGGCCCTTGGCGGTGGCGCTCACCCGGTCTCGGTGGGCTTTTGCCTCCTTTCAGGACTTAGGGTGTGGATGAACCCGTGAGGTCCGGCCAGCAATCACTCAATTTGCCTATACTCCGTGGCTTCTAAGCTAGGACGGGGTCTGAGTACCCTCCTGTTGGTGCTCCGGTACATGGTTGACTCCCCGGTTCGGGACCGGCGGGCTCCAACCCAGGCCCGGTCCGTACGGTTCCACCGGTTGCTGTACCGGTACTCCTGCAGACGGCCACCACCGTCTGCCTGCCTGACGTTCTCCAAGGGGCCCAGGCTCCTACCCGGGTCCCTGCCAGCTGCTCCTCTACCACTCACTGTCAACTCCAAAACTTATCTGTTTGAACTTCCTGCCCCAGGACAGTAGTCTCCTCGGTGGGCGTGTCTTTCCGCCTGACTCCGCCCACCTTGCCTGCTCTACTTGCCCTGAGGGAGGCATCAGGTGTCCCTTTTGGGTGACATGTGTGTGACCTAACAGGGGATGGAGGGGTGTGTGTATGTGGTAGATGTTATTACCTGTGACCCCTGGGGTCCAGGGCATCACATTTATATATCTCGACACCATTTATAATTCTTACAAGTCACATGGGGGATCAGCTTGGTGGTGTTAAGACTTTTTCGGCGTTGTTTGGCCCTTCAACCCCAGTTGGGTTGGGGCATGAAAGCCACGGACACTTGGCTGCGTTTAATGCTGGCCCAGAAGGCTTATGACCCCCTTCACCCTGGCACCTCTGCCGGCTCCGGCTCAGTGGCCGTTCGTAGACCCGGCGCGTGTTGGTTATTTAATGAAGTCCACTGCTGCTTCTTTGGCCTATGTAAATTCAGGCATGAGTGCTCCGCTTGTGGCGGAGCACATGCAGCAACTCAGTGCATTAGTTCGTCTGCAAAATTGTCAGCGAAACCATCAAATACGCTGGATAAGGACGCCAGTGAGCATTCTCGCGATGAGACCGTGGCTCGACCAGTACCCCAATAAAGAGGCTGTTTCTCAGCTGTGCTTTGGCTTTACTTTTGGTTACCCTTCTTGGGGATTGCAATTGATTCCAAAGCTATGTTTTTTTCGCCTCCCACCTGACAAAGCTTGCTTTCATTTCCCATGGGTTTCTGGATCTGTCCATAGCGTCACATGGTGGCAATTGCTTGTGCGTGTAATTTTGTTTGCCCATTTTGAATTGGTTCTTTTTGCGTTTTTCCTTTGGCTTGGTCTTTTTTGGCGCTTGTCGAATCGCTGAGTAGTTGTTTTGCAATGCACAGTTCCGGTGGTTTTCGGGCGGTTTACGTGTTTGGGTTTGTAAGTCCAGGAACAGATCCATCCGGTAGGTATATTTTGGTTAACAACTACATGCGCTGCTCAGCTCCAGTGTTTCCTTCTACCTCTAGAGGATAGTCCCTAGCTGTCAAAAGTTCCAGTTCTTGTTCCTTTCACGTCAGTGTCTTTGGTTTACTCGGCCTAACCCTTTCGGTTTTGGTACACATTCTTTTAGGATGTGTGCTGCTACCGAGGCTGCACGGGCTGGTTTGCCAACCCTGATTTTCAGCACGTCGGTAGTGGCGTTCCTCTTGTTTTGTGCATTATGGTAGCCTTCATTTATTGCTTCATTAATGGACGGTGCGGTATCGCCCAAGCTTTTCGTTTATCGGTGATGAGCTCTGTTCCTGTCCCAAGAGGTCCTGTGTCGCCAGGGGTTAAGGGGATACCCAGAACCGGGCCAAGGGGTCGCTTCTGGAAAGGGGATCACGGTGTCGTGACCCGGTCTGTGATCCCTGGTTCCACAATAAAAAAGGGGGTTATGTTCGTGACACCACCCATGGAATGTGCTCAGAGATGACCACTGCTGCTGCAGAACCTCCGGGGTGATGGATGGCAGCTTGAGATGGGACGGCTCCCCACGGGTAGAGCCTTCTCCCCAGGGCAGTGTGATAGTCTATGGGGGAGCGCAAGACATGAGCACAATAAACAAGCAGACTCACGGTTTTTAAGTTTCTTTGTCCTTTACTGATGATAGTATTCAGCAGAGTACTGTCCACGGAGTCTGTGAGGGGTTCAGGGTTTCACCCACCCAGCCGGGCCGTGTTGGCTTCCTTGCCTGCACTGTGTGTCTGTGGCCCTGCTGCTGTGTGAACTAGGCAGCTGGCCCTGCGCTCCTCGGTACCGACCTGACAGGCAACTCGAGTCCTTCTTGTATGTTCCTGAACTCTGCGTTTGTTGCTGTGTCTGTGGCACAGGTGAAGAATGTGGAATCCTCACTTCTCTGGTGTTAACTGTGCTGTGTGTAATCTACACAGCCTCGGATCCAGCATCCGTTCTGTGTGCTCCACTGGGGTGAGTTCAGCAATACTCTGTCTCCCAGGAATGTTCCTCTGTGTAATCTGTCTCCTTTCCTCAGACCCTCGGCTTAGGCCTGGAATTGGTCAGCGAATTCTGATGTGAGCTAGAGCCAGCTTCCAACCTGCAGATCCTTTCTCCTCAGTTCTCTGCACTGAACTAACAAACTGAAACTGAACTGAAAACTGACCACTTACTGTCCACACCAGAATATACAGGGAAGCAGCTTGGTCTCCCTCCCCCTTCTGGCCTGGAGGTCTTGGTGTTGTGTGGGGAGTTAACCCTTTGTGTTGTTACTGTGGCAACCCTGGGGTGCCACATTCCCCCTTAGTGAAGAACAGTACTCCAAGACTGTGAAACAAACAAACAAGTTATCAACAACAATTGTATACATACAGAGTCCCAAAAGGAAAAATACAAAAACCCAAAAAGTTCAACAAAAGTCCAAAATGTTCAAGAATATGTAAGTGTTCATACAGAATAGTCTCTGTAGGTACTGGGCTTATGGGTCTTAACGTTGCAATCGCATAAACATTTCAATAACCAAACGCTTCTTACAGGTGTCTCTACTCTGGTTGTAAGTGCAGTAGACCTCACGGCCCTCGGGCCACCAACCATGTGATCAAGTTGTAACTCTCCTTGCTGTTACCTTACACCACTCTACTCTCACCTTTTCTGTACATTAAACTGTTACAGTTTCTCATATAAACATTATAACATATGTACATTTTATATGCAATTTCACATTAGTCTTTATAACTTGCTGGTATCTGACCCTGAGTACTACGCTGTGACCTACGTACTACTGGTGTACTGGGTGTACTTAGCATAATGGTGTGGGTGGAAGTGTACCTGTTTGGTGTTTCTGGTAATTGTGAGGATGGGGGACTGACTGTAGGACTGGCAAGCTCACTGGGACCAGGAATCTGTTCTTCCTCTATGGGTTCAACTTCCAGTTCTTCTTGTCTTGGGACTTCTTGTTCTGATGCTGGTTCCACCACTTGAGGGAAGGCGATCATCGGGACTACTACTGCTCCATAGTAATTTGGCCAAGTTTTTGGGAAATCTCCTAAGGCTATGTGTCCACGTTGCTTTTTACCTGCTTTTTACCTGCTTTTTTGCTGCTTTTTCAACTGCAGCGTTTAATGGCAAAATAGATGTGCTCTGCTTTTCAAGCAAAGTCTATGGGAATTTGGGTTTCTTGTGCCCACTATGCAGTTCAAACTGCAGCCTTTTTCTAGCAGAAATTTGGTCAAAAACTCTGCTTTGCAGTTCAAAACGCAAATGGCAAAAACAATTGACATGTCAATTGTTTTTGCCATTTGGGTTTTGCACTGCAAAGCTGAGTTTTTGTCCAAAGTTCTGCCACAAAAAGGCTGCAGTTTGAACTGCATAGTGGGCACAAGAAACCCAAATTCCCATAGACTTTGCTTGAAAAGCAGAGCACATCTATTTTGCCATTAAACGCTGCAGTTGAAAAAGCAGCAAAAAAGCAGGTAAAAAGCAGGTAAAAAGCAACGTGGACACATAGCCTAAGACTGTATGGAACACATCTTCCTCCTCCTTGACAGGTTGTACCTGTACGGGTAAGGTGACTTCTGGTGTCTTCAGGGTTTCAGGACACGGTTTGAGTTGATCTCTTGACACGACAGCTGATGTCCTTCCTTCCTTACTGATTAGACACACTTTGGGATTATCCATACTTGATGGTAAGACTGTATATGGGGTGGTTTCCCATTGATTATCCAATTTGTTCGTGCGTCGTTTCCTCTTGAGAACTTGGTCACCAGGTTGCAATGGGGTTGCTAGAGCATGCTGGTTAAAAGTTCTCTCCTGTCTTCCCCTAGCTTGTTGGAGACTTTTCTCCCCGCACTCTTGTACTTGGCGATACTGCTGCTGACGTAGGATATCCCAATTGGATTCTTGAACTTCTGCATCTGGCTTCAGAATTCCCATATCTAAATCAATTGGCAGTTTACCGGGCCTTGCACACATGAGGTAGGCGGGGGTGCAGTTTGTAGAACTCACAGTCTGGCAATTTCTCTGGCCATTGATTTCTTTCTGACTCTGGTAAGGTCTTCAACAGGTCAGTCACAATATGGTTCATCTTCTCGCATAAGCCATTTGTTTGGGGATGGTATGCTGTTGTGCGGATCTTTTTACAGCCATACATGTTGCAGAATTCTTGGAAAATCTGTGATTCAAAAGCTGGACCTTGATCTGCAAGGACTTGTTCTGGGTAACCATGAGGTCTGCAAAAGTACGTCTAGAATGCTTTAGCTGCTGTTTTAGCTGTAAGGTCTTTCACGGGTGCCACCACTAAGAAGCGTGAGGAATGGTCCATGATGGTTAAGGCATAGACATAGCCGGACCGGCTTTGTGACAACTTGACATGATCTAATGCGAGTAGCTCGAGTGGTTGCTTGGTTACTATGGACTGGAGTGGAGCTCTCTGGTTCTGTTGATCCTTTCTTCTGAGGTTGCTCGGGCCGCATTTTCTACACCAATCTTCAATTGATTTCCTCATGCCAACCCAGTAGAATCTTTCTCTTAAGAGCACTTCCAACTTTTTCCAACCAAAATGACCTGCACCGTCGTGGTAAGCTTCCAGAACCATCTTGACGTCTCTCTTGGGCACGATGATCTGCCAGACCAACTCATGTGTTTTTGGATTGGTGTGCCTTCTACAGAGCTTCCCTTGGTACAGGAATAATTTACCTCTCTCTTTCCAGAGATGTTGTGTCTCAGCTGGAGCATTCTGATTAGGGTAAGCACCTTGTTGCTTAAGCAGTTCTTTCACTAGCTTCACAGCTGGATCGCTGTCTTGTGTGTCAGCCTATCCGTGGTGTGCTAATGGGTTGAGATTTGCCTGCTGTTGTTTTTGGTAGACACTTGGTTGATACTGTCCCACCTTAGGACGGTGAAAGTCCCTCTGGTTCCTCTTCCACGTCCCCCGAGTGTGGCATCCGGGATAAGGCATCTGCAGTCCCATTCTTGTGGCCTGCCCTGTATTTGATGACAAAGTTGTAGTTTGACAGTCGGGCTATCCACCGCTGTTCCAGCACACCTAATTTTGCCGAGTCCAGGTGGGTTAACGGATTGTTGTCAGTAAAGATGGTAAATTCTGCAGCTGCCAGGTAGTGTTTGAAACGCTCTGTTACAGCCCAAAAAACTGGCAGTAGTTATAACTTGAAGGAGCTGTAATTCTCAGGGTTTCTTTCTGTAGGCCGGAGCTTCCTGCTTGCAAAAGCAATAACTCTCTCTTTGCCTTCCTGCTTTTGAGACAGTACTGCTCCCAGTCCCACGTTGCTGGCATCCGTGCACAAAATGAAGGGTTGATGGTAATCTGGATATGCCAGGATCTCTTCTCCTGTCAGCGCCCACTTTAACTTCTTAAAGGACTCTTGTTTCTCATCACTCCACTGGAAAGGAGGATTCCGGGCTGCAGACTTCTTTGACTGTCCTACCAGGATGTCTTGTAGGGGAGCTGCTAGCTTCGTGAACCCTTTTATAAATTTTCTATAGTAGCCCACCAGTCCCAGGAATTGCCTCACCTCTTTTACGCTGGTGGGTCTCGGCCAATCTCTTATCACAGTAACTTTTTCAGTATCTGGTGCTACCCCTTCTGAGCTTACGACATGTCCCAGGTACTGCACCCTTGGCTTTAGAAGGTGACACTTGGATGGCTTGATTTTCATGTTGTATCCGGATAAGGCTTCAAACACTTCTGCCAGGTCTTGTAGATGCTGTTCATAGGTCTTGGAGTAGACTATGACGTTATCCAGGTACAGGAGGACCGTTTCGAAGTTCTTATGTCCTAAGCAGCACTCCATCAGTCGCTGGAAGGTACCTGGCGCGTTGCAGAGTCCAAACGGCATACAATTGAACTCACAGAGGCCCATCGGCATAGTGAACGCTGTCTTCTCCTTATCAGCCTCTGCCACAGGAACTTGCCAATACCCACTAGTCAGATCTAGGGTGGAAAAGTAAGTAGCGGATTTTAATCCAGCCAATGACTCTTCTATCTTAGGTAATGGGTACGCATCCTTGTGTGTAATGTGGTTGATCTGTCTGTAGTCTACGCACATCCTCATGGTCCCATCTTTTTTCTTAACTAGCACTAGTGGGGCTGCCCAGGGGCTACAACTGTCTCTTATTACCCCTGCTTCTTTCATTTCTTTGAGCATGTCTTTGGCGCATTGGTAGTGAGCCGGTGGTACTGGTCTATAGCTCTCTTTTATGGGTGGATGGTTACCTGTGGGTATAGTGTGCTCTACCCCTTTGATCTGCCCAAAGTCTAATGGGTGTTTGCTGAATATTTGTTCATATTCTTTCACTACCTTGTACACTCCATGCTTTTGATGGGAGGGTGTAGAATCGGTACCTACATGAAGCTTTTGGCACCAATCCTCCAGCTTTCCCTCTGAGCCATTGTCCTCCGCCTGACTTGACGGGCTCAAGGGCTCAACGGTGGTGATGGTGTTGTTATCAACCTTATATAGCTTAGCCATGGTAGCATACTTTGGTAGAGTGACCTCATCTTCCCCACAATTTAGAAGGCGTATTGGCACTCTTCCCCGATGTACCTCAACTACCTTGATAGGTGCCGCTGCACCGCCGGGTACAACAGCATCTCCCTGCTGTGACATCTTTGCGCCCCCTTAGTTAATTTCACCAGTCTTCTTCACAGCAAGCCTGGGGCACTTTTCTGCGTCCCTGTTTGGATCGCAGCACAGAGTGCACCTCCTCTGCAAGCGGTGGGCGGAGTCTTGTTTAGGCGCGCTGTTCTCCCGCGCGTAGCAGCTAATGGCGAGATTAAAGATGGCGGCGCCTGGAAAATTTTACCAATGATGTTTTTGGATTTTCCAGGTATCTTTGCAAAGTTTAAAGTATGTTCTTTGTTGCAACAATTCACAGGGCAAGTCTTTTATGCTATGCAATAAGTCTTTACAGGTGCACGTCACCCGGGTTGCAGCCAGGTCCAGTCCGCATCCTGTTCGTGACACCAAAGTTGTGTCGCCAGGGGTTAAGGGGATACCCAGAACCGGGCCAAGGGGTCGCTTCTGGAAAGGGGATCACGGTGTTGTGACCCGGCCTGTGATCCCTGGTTCCACAATAAAAAGGGGGGTTATGTTCGTGACGCCACCCGTGGAATGTGATCAGAGATGACCACTGCTGCTGCAGAACCTCCTGGGTGATGGATGGCAGCTTGAGATGGGACGGCTCCCCACGGGTAGAGCCTTTTCCCCAGGGCAGTGTGATAGTCTATGGGGGAGCGCAAGACAAGAGCACAATAAACAGGCAGACTCACGGTTTTGCAGTTTCTTTGTCCTTTACTGATGATGGTATTCAGCAGAGTACTGTCCATGGAGTCTGTGAGGGGTTCAGGGTTTCTCCCACCCAGCCGGGCCGTGTTGGCTTCCTTGCCTGCACTGTGTGTCTGTGGCCCTGCTGCTGTGTGAACTAGGCAGCTGGCCCTGCGCTCCTCGGTTCCGACCTGACATGCAACTCGAGTCCTTCTTGTATGTTCCTGAACTCTGCGTTTGTTGCTGTGTCTGTGGCACAGGTGAAGAATGTGGAATCCTCACGTCTCTGGTGTTAACTGTGCTCTGTGTAATCTACACAGCCTCGGATCCATCATTCATTCTGTGTGCTCCACTGGGGTGAGTTCAGCAATACTCTGTCTCCCAGGAATGTTCCTCTGTGTAATCTGTCTCCTTTCCTCAGACCCTCGGCTTAGGCCTGGAATTGGTCAGCGGATTCTGAGGTGAGCTAGAGCCAGCTTCCAACCTGCAGATCCTTTCTCCTCAGTTCTCTGCACTGAACTAACAAACTGAAACTGAACTGAAAACTGACCACTTCCTGTCCACACCAGAATATACAGGGAAGCAGCTTGGTCTCCACCTTCTGTCATGGAGGTCTTGGTGTTGTGTGGGGAGTTAACCCTTTGTGTTATTACTGTGGCAACCCTAGGGTGCCACATTCCTACGTGGTAAAACTCCATCAGGGACAGGCAGCTATTTTATTTGCCTTAAACATGGCATTGAGCAGGCCCTCTTTTTTTATGGGTGGGGGTCGGAGCGCAGTCTAGCGAGTTTTGCTCCTCCGTGGCGGTCAGTGGTTGAAAATGGTGGATGTTAAGCGAAGGCTGATTGCGCCTCATTTGAAATGGTATATCCGGTTGGATAATTACAATGGTTAATTTTAAGCTGTGACCGACCCCAACCCAACAAAAGATGAGAGTTTGTATAAATATTTGATTACCTCTCCAATAAAGTTGATTTGGTTTACTACAATTGTGTGTTTTGTTCGGGCATGGGAGATTGGTTCAGTGGTGGGGTCTCGGCAGTCTGCAGGGCAGGTCAGTGAAGCTGCACTGAATGCACCATGACTGCTGAGCCCGGTATGTAAGGGGTTAAAATCCCACTCCCATGCCCGAACCCTGCCCCCTTTAAGGTGTCCAATCCCACTATTTTCCTCACTATTGGCTCCCCTATATAATTCCCCTTACTTCCTGGATTCGGCTTCTCCTCATCCTAAGACCCGGACGCTGCTGTGCTGTTGTCAACCCGGACACAGTCTGCTGCTGTCCCACCCTCCCTCCTCTTTATTGTATGTTATATTGTTTTAAGTCACAGCGGTCAGTAGTTGAAAATGGTGGATGTTAAGCGAAGGCTGATTGCGCCGGGAGTCCAGCCTGGCATTATGAACCACCCTGAAAGGGGCCCGGCCGCTTCCTCTGCTTGCTCGGGCCGAGCCGCTCGAGGTCCGGGCTCGGATTGTCGCTGGCATGAGTGCCTCCGGACCGGGGGCCACGTCGCTCTGTTAGGGAGGAGAAGTAGTGGGGTGGTGGTGGTGGAACGGGGCGCGCAGCCGGGGAGGGCCGCGCTGTCGTCCTACGGGTCCTGACGCCATCCACGGGTCGTGGTGACTCGATGCACCACCGCTGCGGCTGAGGCGATGGCGGGCTCGTCCGGGATCGTTGTTGCGGCCGCAGCCAAGATTGTAGCCCCCTCCATAGGTAGGGGCGGTGTGTCCCAGGGCCCGGCTTGGGGGACTGCAAGCGCTGATGTTGTTGCTAGGATGGGGTCTGAGTACCCGGTTTCTGGTGCTCCGGTACACGGTTGACTCCCCGCTTCAGGACCGGCAGGCTCCAACCCAGGCCCGGTCCGTACGGTTCCACCGGTTGCTGTACCGGTACACCTGCAGGCGGCCACCACCGTCTGCCTGCCTGACGTTTTCCAAGGGGCCCAGGCTCCAACCCGGGTCCCTGACAGTTTCTCACCCTTTCACCTCCTCTCACTGTCACTGTACACTCTGTTCTCTTTGTACTTCCTGCCTCAGGCCAGTAGTCTCCTCGGTGGGCGTGTTTTTCCGCCTGACTCCACCCACCTGGTGTGCTCTACTGGCCCTGAGGGAGGCATCAGGTCTCCCTTTCGGGTGACGTGTGTGTGTCCTCACAGGGGGTGGGGGTGTGTGTGTAAGTGGTAAGTGTTATTACCTGTGACCCCTGGGGTCCAGGGCGTCACAATTACGCCTCGTTTGAAATGGTATATCCGGTTGGATAATTACAACGGTTAATTTTAAGCTGTGACCGACCCCAACCCAACAAAAGATGAGAGTTTGTATAAATATTTGATTACCTCTCCAATAAAGTAGATTTGGTTTACTACAATTGTGTGTTTTGTTCGGGCATGGGAGATCGGTTAAGTGGTGGGGTCTTGACATTCCAGGAGGGATTTTCCGGTCGTTGATTCCTATATTATTCCCAATTACCCTTACCCGGTATCAATAATACATGGACACTGCTTGCGACTTGGTAAAAAATGGCCACAGCAGCCCTTTATTGCCTATTGTTTACACACTAACACAAGGGGGCGCCGTCCAACGGGCGTCCCCGACATTTAACAATAGGTAATACCATAATAATAATACAGTACGTAATACAATACGTAACCCTGGGTAGGCCCGGTCCAGAAACCACCTTCCACCACCAAAACATGATCCCTGGCCGCAACACACACTGGGCCGGAGATGAGGTATGAATCACCTATGGATCAATACCCCCACCTTGCAGGACCCATGCCTGCAAGATCCTTGTAACCGGAGCCACTATATCCTACAAGTGACTCTCCAATCAAATAACATTATCCGTTAAACCGCCTCTGGACCAGACCTACCCCCGCCATAAGTCCAGTCCAGAAGCCATACTCCACCACCAGAACAAAATCCCTGGCTGCAACACACCGACCCAGAGGTACGAGGCATTAATCACCTACGGATCAATACCCCAACCTTGCAGGACCCCATGCCTGCAAGATCCCTGTAACCGAAGCCACTAAATCCCACCAGTGACTCTTCAATCACACAATCTTCAGAACACGATCCCTGGCCGCAACACACCGACCCAGAGATACGAGGCATTAATCACCTACGGATCAATGCCCCAACCTTGCAGGACCCCATGCCTGCAAGATCTGTGTCGCCCTGGACAAGCCAGGGGCCACAGGTAACAACACCACCACACCCCACACTCCCTGTAGGCACATCGAGGTCAAAACATAAAATCCTTGTTGTCTTCCCCAGGGGCTGTTGTCCACACCAGGGGGTGGAGCCAGGCGGTTGGTCTCCACCCACCAAGGAGTTCACAGTCCTGGAGGAGGGAAAACACAGGCAGTCTAGTTTGGAGGAGGAAGTGGAAGGAGGAAAGCAGTAGAGAGGAGAAAAGTGACAGAGAAAGAGCCTGAAGTTGGTCCGGGTGTGTGGCCCGGACAGGACAGCAAGGTTGGCAGACGGTGGTGACCGTCTGCAGTGGAGGCCGATTGGAGTCTGCCGTAAGGACCGTGGACGGGTGGTGACCCGGCGGTACCGGACCGGCATACAAAGAGAAGCCAGCACCATTGGCAGGGGCCTTTCTTATCCCGGCAAGGCTTGGAGTCGCCGTGAATTTGCCAAATCCGTTAGTGAAGGGGACCTCCGGGTTTCCAAACAGCCAAGTCCCGATAGAAGGCAACCGTCCAACCGTGAAGGGGAGACATCGCCACCGCCAAGGGCAACCGTTTCCCAGGGCCAGCGCCTGCGGGCAAAAGGGGCTCCTCCGGCCTTCATCCAAGTCGGGGAGCGGGTTACCGGTGGGAACCCATCGCTACCAACACTGAACTTAGGTGCAGGGAGAGACAGTCATCACTAACCTGCAGGGAGGAACAACCGCAGCCGTCCGAGGGACCCGTCCATCCAGCCGCTTGTTTTACCGTGAACTGTGTCATCATCACTGGGCTGAGTGAGTATCTCCGTGCCGTGCGGCACAGCGCTGCCCCTGCGACCCTGCACCTCACCAGGCCCCGCAAACCGCCTGCCATCTCTACCCCATCACCAGCCCCCGGGACAACCAACCCCCCTACCCACGGAGGGGAGAAATAACAACAAAGCTGCTCCCTGTCACCGCTCCCGGGATCCCCATCCAGAGCAGCGGTGGTGTCCACGCAATCACCACAACCGTGGGTGGCGTCACTGACAATAAATCCCCAAAACCATTCCCCTTTTCACTCACAGGCGAGGAGCGCCGCTCGAGTCCCCGGGATCCGGCCCATCGCTCGAGCCACCGAGCAGCAGCGGCAGCCGGACCCGAGCAGTGGGAGAGCGCAGCGTCCCCTCCTCCGCCCGCGACAACTTGGCGTCACGAACAGGATCTTACCGCTCTGCCGTCTGGTAGAGGTGCGCCTTGTTACCGCCGGAGGTGTCCGGCCGAAAAATTTCAGAAGCCGCCATCTTTGGCGCGAAAAGTTCCCGCTCGAGCGTCTCCTCGAGTAGTGGAGGCACGAAGGCCAAAACCCCGCCCCTGTAGAGGAGGAGCCGGAAAGAGGCTAAGGGGACGGAAACAAGATGTCTGCGCCCGACGGAGCTTTTGGAGGAGCGGCGGTCGCAGCCGCGGTGGCACCCATGGATGGGAATGGGCCTGCCCAGGTCCCGGCCGCGCTGGCGGGGGGTGCCGCGGTCCCAGCTCTCGCTCAGGTGATGCCGTTCTCCTTGCCCTATGTGCCCGGAGCTACCTGGCTGCTGCAGTACGACGGGAAACCTGATGCGTTACAGGTCTTCCGGAAGAAGCTTAGCCCGCTCCTAGAATTGTACCCCCTGACTGATAAGCAACGTGCAGCGGTAGTGCTGGGGCAGCTAATCGGCGCGGCTAAGCAGGAGGCGGAGACCTGGGCCGAGATCTGGGCCGAGGGGGACCGGTTCTCTGTAGCCACCATCTTTGAGAAACTACAGACCACCTTCGAGACCCGTACCGAAGCCGAGCTGAGGATGCAGTTTTACCAATGTCGGCAACGGCCTGTGGACAGCATTCGGGACTACGCTTTACGTCTGCAAACCGCCCTCCGCACACTGAAGCGGGTGGACACCATCAATGAGGCGGACAGCAACAAAATGTTAATAGAGCAATTTGTGCAGGGGATGAGGTCCTCCGAGGATCGAAAACAACTCCGGCTGTGGGCCCTAGAACACCCTGATGTGGACTTTGCTGTGTTAAAGGAACGGGCCATTAAAGCTCTGCAACCCCCGGCTTCGGAAGTCTTGGAACCAGCGCAGTGGCCAGTTGAGACGGCCCCCGTCGTGGTGGCCCCTGCCCTACCAGCATCTCCAGTACCTACAGCTCCAAGCAGCACGATGGAAGAACTGGCTGCCCAGGTCCGCCGCATGGATGGAGACCTCGCCAAGATCCTCGCCGCACTCCAGCCTCAGACCAGATCCCAGCCTCCGGCAAAGATACAGCTCGCTGACCGTCCAGAGGACGTCCCCTGGATGCAGCGGAGAAGAACCAATGACTCACGGTATGGACCCCCGATTTGTTACAGGTGAAGGAAACCCAGCCACTATTCCCGACGGTGTCCGTTAAACGAGCAACCCCTGGGGCCACGGGCCAATCCTCAGGAGTAGAACCCCATGGCCCCCCAGACTGGCGGGACCGGTACATCGGGGCCCGGCCTATCATTCCCGTGGCTGTGGATGGCATACCGGTGATGGCTCTCCTGGACACTGGATCACAGGTAACCACTATACCATACACACTGTATCAACGGTATTGGGGGAAAGACGAGCTGCTCCCCCAGATGCTAGTATAACACTGATTGCTGCTGACGGACTCCCACTGACCCAAGTGGGATATAAACAAGTGGCCATGACTGTGGGGCGAGCTGAACTACAACACCAGGGTATGATTGTGATAATGAATGAACCCAGTGATCATAACCCGAAGATAGTGCTAGGAACCAATGTGATGGAGCACTGTATGAGCGATGTGTTGACCCTACTGCAGCAGCTGGCCGCCACGGCGGCGGGGAGCCGACAAAGAGCTGTGCAGCATGAGATCCGAGCCTTGATGTACCGCCAGCATGTAAACTCGACGGGAGGCGAGATTGGTGGGGTGAGAGTGATGGATGTTGCCCCGTTGACTGTGCCCCCTAGGAGTGAGATGATGATTTGGTGTAGGGCAGCAGTAGGGCCTCAGGGGCGTGACTACCCTGCCATGATAGAGCCCATGCCCTCCGAGCACTGGCCCACAGTAATGGCCGCCCGAGGGGTGGTAGATGTAAAGAAGGGGAGAGTGCCCGTGAGGGTGCTGAACTGTGGGGAGGAAGAAGTCAGGCTTCCCCGGTATGCCACACTTGCCAAGTTGCTCACCCTAGATCCCCACACCATCCATGAAGCAGCTCGTCCAGTTTCACTACCTACTGCCAACACTCACCCGCCCCAAGGGGAGTTAGACGAGTGGCACCAACAGCTACACGTGGGCACTGACGATACCCCTACACATCACAAAGAAGGGGTATACAGGGTGGTACGGGAGTACGAGCAAGTTTTTAGCAAACATCCCCTAGACTTTGGGCAGATTAAAGGGGTCCAACACCATATCCCTACCGGTGAACATCCCCCTATCAAAGAGAGGTACAGGCCCATTCCCCCTGCACACTACCAGTGCGCCAAGGACATGTTGAGGAACATGAGGGAGATAGGGGTTATCAGGGACAGCTGTAGTCCCTGGGCCGCCCCGTTGGTGCTGGTTAAGAAGAAGGTCGGCACCATGCGGATGTGCGTGGATTACCGGAAGATTAACCAGATAACGCATAAAAATGCCTACCCTCTGCCCCGTATCGAGGAATCCTTGTCCGCGCTGAGAACCGCAACCTACTTCTCCACCCTTGACCTCACCAGTGGGTACTGGCAGGTGGCCATGGCGCCCGAAAACCGAGAGAAAACTGCCTTTACCACCCCTATGGGACTCTGTGAATTCAACACTATGCCGTTTGGGCTGTGCAATGCCCCTGGTACCTTCCAACGGCTGATGGAGTGCTGTTTGGGGCACCTGAATTTTGAGACCGTCCTGTTGTATCTGGATGATGTAATTGTGTATTCACAGACATATGAAGCCCAACTGGAACACCTAGCCGAGGTGTTCGCGTCCCTTGCCAAGTACGGGATGAAGTTGAAGCCCTCGAAGTGTCATCTGCTGAAACCCAGAGTGCAGTGCCTGGGACATGTAGTGGGAGCAGAAGGTGTCGCCCCCGACCCCGAGAAGGTCACTGCCATCCGAGACTGGCCGAGGCCAACCACAGTGAGGGAAGTAAGGCAGTTTCTGGGTCTGGTAGGGTACTACCGTCGCTTCATCAAGGGATACACGAAGATGGCTGCCCCCATGCAAGACCTCCTCGTGGGACAGACCAAAGGTGGTAGACCCCTCGGAGCCCCACTGGTGTGGGAAGAGAGGCAGGAGGAATCCTTCCGCCAGCTGAAAGCGGCCTTGACCGGAGAGGAGATCCTAGCGTACCCTGACAACAGCCGCCCATTCATCCTCTACACTGATGCCAGCAATGTGGGTTTGGGGGCAGTCCTATCCCAGGTCCAGGACGGGAAGGAAAAAGTGATTGCTTATGCTAGCCGAAAGGTCCGACCGACTGAAAGGAACCCTGAGAACTACAGCTCTTTCAAGCTTGAGCTCCTGGGGCTGGTGTGGGCTATCACCGAGCGGTTCCGCCATTACCTGGCGGCAGCGAAATTCACCGCTTTCACGGACAACAATCCGCTGACCCACCTGGACACGGCCAAGTTGGGCACGTTGGAGCAGCGGTGGGTGGCCAGGCTAGCTAACTACGATTTCATCATCAAATACAGGGCCGGTCGTGCCAACGTTAATGCTGATGCACGCTCTCGGATGCCCCACTTGTCAGAAGAAGGGTGCGAGGATGATGACCTCGAAGACATCGAGCTGCCTGCATTTCACCAGCCACCAACTGAGAAGGTGCATGTCCGCCAACAAAGGGTGAACCTGGACCCGCTGCCCAGTCAGGAGTGGCAGGAAGCTCAAAACCAGGCGCCCGCTGTCCGCCTAGTCAAGATCCTGGTGGAGCAAGGCGCTGCTGGAATAGACCCTGCCGCCCCAGCTGAAGCCCAACGCCTGTGGCGAGAACGGACCCGGCTGTATCTACACCAAGGGAAGTTGTACCGTGAACTGATTAACCCGAAGACTCATGAGAAAATCCGCCAGTTGGTGATTCCCCAAGCTAATGTGCCCACCGTTCTACAAGCGTACCATGATGGTGCTGGACACTTCGGATAGAAGAAGCTGGAAATGCTGTTGAGAGAGCAGTTCTATTGGAGTGGGATGCGGGAGTCTGTAGAGGCCTGGTGCCGAGAGTGCGGTCCTTGCACGCTGAGAAGGAAGGACGAGGCCAGCCAGAAGGCGCCCCTACACCCGATCGTTACACATCAACCGCTGGAGCTGGTCGCCCTGGACCATTTAAAGCTCACCCCCAGCCGAAGTGGGTACACCTACGCTCTAACCATAGTAGACCACTATTCAAGGTTCATGGTGGTTGTCCCAGTCAAAGACCTAACTGGTCGTACCGCCGCTAGAGCGTTCCAGGCTTATTTCTGCCGACCACATGGATACCCTGAGAAGGTGCTTACTGACCAAGGCCCGGTCTTTGAAGCGGAGGTGTTCCATGAGTTTTGCCAGTTGTACGGCTGCAAGAAGATCCGGACCACGCCTTACCATGCCCAGACCAACGGCATGTGTGAGAAGATGAACCACTTGGTCCTGGGCCTCCTCAAGACGTTGCCGCTGGAAGAGCGGAACCTGTGGCCGGAGAAGCTATCTGACTTGGTCGATATGTACAACAATATCCCTTCCAGCTCAACGAAGTGCACCCCAGCATACCTGATGAGGGCTCGCCCTGGTCGGCTACTGGTGGATCTGGACATAGGATTGGAGGCCCCAGAAGCACTCCCTTCGACAGCTGAATGGGAAACTCGGCGGAGGGTGCAATACCGACAGATTCAAGAATATGTCGAGAAAAACTTGAGTCGGAGTCGGGAACAGCAAGAGTAGCGGTTCAACCAGAAGGCGTCTGCTGGCCCTTTCCAGCCTGGAGATGTAGTGCTGAAGCGGAAGAGGAGAACCCACAAGCTGGATGATCAATGGGAACAAACCCCGTACGTCATACAGCCCACAGGATGGGAAGATGGGAAGGCCTACCAGATCAGTCGTGACCAAGGGGGCACTTTGGCCACGGTTTCCCGGGACCATCTGAAAAGGTGCCCACCAGCATTGAGGGCAACGGCTGAAGTTCCGGTTCCTCAACCAGCAGAGAAGGCAAAAGAGGTAATCCACACCGTGATGGGTGACTTCCCAAGGGATTGGCCTACACAGAACGGCGCGGTGATTCTTCCAGTGATACTATTCCCACAACCCGTGGATGAAGAAATGATGGAAGTGGTCAACCGTGAGCCAGAGCCAGTGCCAGTGCCCAGGGATGAACCTGTGCCCAGCTCCCCTATGCCTCCGCCTGCCCCACACGATAACAGGGAAGGGAGACTGATTGTTCCCTCTCCCCCGTTGCCTGTCACCACTGACACTGGACCCCGGAGGTCCACTCGCCCCAACCTAGGTAGACCCCCACTTAGGTACAGGGAGACTACTATTTAGAGGGGGGGGGGGGTGAACATGTGTGTTGAAAGCACTGTGTTTAAAGTTTTGAAAGTTTGAAAAATGAAAATGAATGATTACCGAAGATTAACCTGATTAACCTGCTGATTTGAACCGGTCGTTGCCGGCACCTTTGTCCCCGTGGGGACTGTTTGAAGTTGCGTAAGGGACTCCTAACGGACAAGCCCGTGAACTTGCAGGGCAACCACAAATTAGTGGCTTTTAAATAATGTTGATGTTGCAGCTTCCACCGTTACCAGCTTCGGAGAGGCAGATTGGAGGGAGGGCCCGCAGTGGAGTAGGCTGGGGCCCAGCCACCACCTGAACCGGTGGCTACCCTCTGGGGGTTCCAGGGACTCCCCATGGACGTGGGTCCCCTGGAAAGGACAGATCCCACTCGGGTAACTTGGTGCAGGACTGGGGTCAAGGGGTGCTGCCTGTTTGCTTAGGGGCAGAATCAGGGCCAGGTTACTTGGGTGGGTGAGAGCGGAAGCCGTAACTGTTTGAAACCGTTTGAAACATTTAAGAAAATTGCCTCCCGTTGTGGGATGAAGTTAGTATAATTGTATTGTGTTTTCTTACTCTTTTGCAGAAAAATAAAACCGGTGATGGACGGGCAGCCCGAGGACGGTCTGCATTTTGCTAAGGGGGAATGTGTCGCCCTGGACAAGCCAGGGGCCACAGGTAACAACACCACCACACCCCACACTCCCTGTAGGCACATCGAGGTCAAAACATAAAATCCTTGTTGTCTTCCCCAGGGGCTGTTGTCCACACCAGAGGGTGGAGCCAGGCGGTTGGTCTCCACCCACCAAGGAGTTCACAGTCCTGGAGGAGGGAAAACTCAGGCAGTCTAGTTTGGAGGAGGAAGTGGAAGGAGGAAAGCAGTAGAGAGGAGAAAAGTGACAGAGAAAGAGCCTGAAGTTGGTCCGGGTGTGTGGCCCGGACAGGACAGCAAGGTTGGCAGACGGTGGTGACCGTCTGCAGTGGAGGCCGATTGGAGTCTGCCGTAAGGACCGTGGACGGGTGGTGACCCGGCGGTACCGGACCGGCATACAAAGAGAAGCCAGCACCATTGGCAGGGGCCTTTCGGGTCCCGGCAAGGCTTGGAGTCGCCGTGAATTTGCCAAATCCGTTAGTGAAGGGGACCTCCGGGTTTCCAAACAGCCAAGTCCCGATAGAAGGCAACCGTCCAACCGTGAAGGGGAGACACCGCCACCGCCAAGGGCAACCGTTTCCCAGGGCCAGCGCCTGCGGGCAAAAGGGGCTCCTCTGGCCTACATCCAAGTCGGGGAGCGGGTTACCGGTGGGAACCCATCGCTACCAACACTGAACTTAGGTGCAGGGAGAGACAGTCATCACTAACCTGCAGGGAGGAACAACCGCAGCCGTCCGAGGGACCCGTCCATCCAGCCGCTTGTTTTACCGTGAACTGTGTCATCATCACTGGGCTGAGTGAGTACCTCCGTGCCGTGCGGCACAGCGCTGCCCCTGCGACCCTGCACCTCACCAGGCCCCACAACCCGCCTGCCATCTCTACCCCATCACCGGGCCCCAAGACAACCAACCCCCCTACCCACGGAGGGGAGAAATAACAACAAAGCTGCTCCCTGTCACCGCTCCCGGGATCCCCGTCCAGAGCAGCGGTGGTGTCCACACAATCACCACAACCGTGGGTGGCGTCACGGACAATAAATCCCCAAAACCATTCCCCTTTTCACTCACGGGCGAGGAGCGCCGCTCGAGTCCCCGGGATCCGGCCCATCGCTCGAGCCACTGAGCAGCAGCGGCCGCAGCAGCAGCGGCAGCCGGACCCGAGCAGTGGGAGAGCGCAGCGTCCCCTCCTCCGCCCGCGACAGATCCCTGTAACCGAAGCCACTATATCCCACAAGTGACTCTTCAATCACACAATCTTCAGAACACCATCCCTGGCCGCAACACACCGACCCAGAGATACGAGGCATTAATCACCTACGGATCAATACCCCAACCTTGCAGGACCCCATGCCTGCAAGATCCCTGTAACCGAAGTCACTATATCCCACAAGTGACTCCTCAATCACACAATCTTCAGAACACGATCCCTGGCCGCAACACACCGACCCAGAGATCGGAGGCATTAATCACCCACGGATTAAACCCCCTCAAGTAGCATCAAGTATCAACCGTGTCTCAAACCCTACATTCCTCTTTACCTCCAACCCAACATCATCCCCGGCTGCAACCTGCAGCCCAGAGATATGAGGCGTCAATTACCTATCAATCCCCCATGTGCATAACAGTAACTGTGAACTCAAAAACCTTAAAGCCCGTTAGCGACTTCTATCCAACAACATCCCCGGCCGCAACCACCAGCCGTGCTTTCCATTACCTGTCACATGGGCCACTGTAGCCACCTGTGACTCCCTGGTAACCATCAACTCCTTAATATATAATCCTTGGCAACAACACTGACCCATATATAAGGCATTGATCACCAAGGAAGCAATACCTCTTGCCTGCAGACAACCTTGTACCTGCAGGTCACCAGTAACCGGAGCCACTGTACCTTCCCTAGTGGCTCACCATCCAAACACCAGTAACGATTAGAGCTCCTCTGGACCAGACCTACCCCCGCTGCTGTGACAAAGGACATAATCCCCATTATTTATGCTGACTATACACATCATACACATCATATACATATACTCCCGCATTACCCCCCATCTTATTCACCCACTTACAAGAATTCCCAAATGACAATATACATCACAATCCACAAAGAAATAATCTATTTTCTTTTCCTCGGTTTTTGTTTTGTTTTTTTTTGTTTTATACCAGACACTTTCTCCACTCCTTCCTTTTCTCTTTTTTTTTTTTTTTTTTTTACATAATGCCTCTGAAAATTGAATAATTATACATGCAAATAAACACAACAATAATAACAATACACAATAGAAGGGAGGGTGGGTGGGAAGCTGTCATCCAGGAAGTGCAAGAGGAGGTAACTGGCCCCCACCTCCTATTATATACACCATGAAGCTCCCTCCTTCCTGCCACCACACTCCACCCACTAACCAATCACCTTCTTTTTTGTCATTCCTATACTAACCATCACCGTTTAACCCTATCAACTCCCTACCCTCCAGACTGTCATGTCGCCCCTACACCCTATGGGTTCCATGGCTTTCTCAGCAGTCGGTGCATTTGGAACCTGCAATTATATGTTATAACTATAATGTTTCCTTGAGATTTGCTATTAGTGTCCACAGTGAAACAATCCTTTTAAGGCTATATTCACACACATCAAATTCTGCACCTGAAAATCCACCCTATACATTTGAATGGTGTTTCTTCTACAAACTTCTACAACTGATTCAGCAATTTCTGCAACATACAGGCTTCATGGGAATACCCTAGGTTCATACAAACAGGAAATTTATGAAGGCATACAATACAAGGAATGAGATACATATAGGAGCCCTATGACATTACTTCAAATAGCCATTCAGCTTCGTGATATACAATGGAAATGGCTGATAAAGACCTTCAATAACTTCCTGTTTTTGTGCTTTTCTAACTAAATCTAAAATATACTGAGCAAAGCAATTCCTGCAATGCCACGCGATCAGGAAGTCAAAGAACAAAAGTCACAGAAAACAGATTCAACTTTCCTTTTATTACACTTTCGTGGCTGTTTATTACACACAGGACTGGAACATTCACATTTTTTGTTACAATTTCTATTCTTTGACATGTACTGTAAATAGTTATTATATTAGATTTCTTGCTACACAAAAAACAAGCACAAAAATGTGCAAAAGACACTGTACATATAAAAAAAGACACTTATTTCCCCATAGTGAAGGATTATGTAAGAAAATCAATCTATACTTACATCCCGAACAGCTCTGTGCTCAACCCTGGGATATAGAGTTGAGAACGGAATAGTGGTGCCGGTGCAGGAGATTATTATAGCATTTGTTTTACTTTAACACTAGAACTACTGGACTCGTGACACCTATATAGAAATACATGGTGCAAAGTAATCAAAATGACTACCTCAGTAGTTCTAGTGTTAAGGGCTAATCCCATCTCCAAGGTCTTACCCCAATATGTAGTAGGTGTAATAATAATAATATTAGCAAATACCTCCAATTAGAAATGTAGTATAGTTCTCCTGATTCATTACAGGTGCATCTCAATATATTAGAAAATCATCAAAAAGTTAATTTATGTCAGTAATTCAATACAGAAAGTGAAACGCATATATTATATAGAGTCATTACACACAGAAGGATCTATTCCTATATATTATATAGAGTCATTACACACAGAGGGATCTTTTCCTATATATTATAGAGTCATTACACACAGAGGGCTCTATTCCTATATATTATATAGAGTCATTACACACAGAGGGCTCTATTCCTATATATTATATAGAGTCATTACACACAGAGGGCTCTATTCCTATATATTATATAGCGTCATTACACACAGAGGGCTCTATTCCTATATACAGTTAGGTCCAGAAATATTTGGACAGTGACACAAGTTTTGTTATTTTAGCTGTTTAAAAAAACATGTTCAGAAATACAATTATATATATAATATGGGCTGAAAGTGCACACTCCCAGCTGCAATATGAGAGTTTTCACATCCAAATCGGAGAAAGGGTTTAGGAATCATAGCTCTGTAATGCATAGCCTCCTCTTTTTAAAGGGACCAAAAGTAATTGGACAAGGGACTCTAAGGGCTGCAATTAACTCTGAAGGCGCCTCCCTCGTTAACCTGTAATCAATGAAGTAGTTAAAAGGTCTGGGGTTGATTACAGGTGTGTGGTTTTGCATTTGGAAGCTGTTGCTGTGACCAGACAACATGCGGTCTAAGGAACTCTCAATTGAGGTGAAGCAGAACATCCTGAGGCTGAAAAAAAAGAAAAAATCCATCAGAGAGATAGCAGACATGCTTGGAGTAGCAAAATCAACAGTCGGGTACATTCTGAGAAAAAAGGAATTGACTGGTGAGCTTGGGAACTCAAAAAGGCCTGGGCGTCCACGGATGACAACAGTGGTGGATGATCGCCGCATACTTTCTTTGGTGAAGAAGAACCCGTTCACAACATCAACTGAAGTCCAGAACACTCTCAGTGAAGTAGGTGTATCTGTCTCTAAGTCAACAGTAAAGAGAAGACTCCATGAAAGTAAATACAAAGGGTTCACATCTAGATGCAAACCATTCATCAATTCCAAAAATAGACAGGCCAGAGTTAAATTTGCTGAAAAACACCTCATGAAGCCAGCTCAGTTCTGGAAAAGTATTCTATGGACAGATGAGACAAAGATCAACCTGTACCAGAATGATGGGAAGAAAAAAGTTTGGAGAAGAAAGGGAACGGCACATGATCCAAGGCACACCACATCCTCTGTAAAACATGGTGGAGGCAACGTGATGGCATGGGCATGCATGGCTTTCAATGGCACTGGGTCACTTGTGTTTATTGATGACATAACAGCAGACAAGAGTAGCCGGATGAATTCTGAAGTGTACCGGGATATACTTTCAGCCCAGATTCAGCCAAATGCCGCAAAGTTGATCGGACGGCGCTTCATAGTACAGATGGACAATGACCCAAGCATACAGCCAAAGCTACCCAGGAGTTCATGAGTGCAAAAAAGTGGAACATTCTGCAATGGCCAAGTCAATCACCAGATCTTAACCCAATTGAGCATGCATTTTACTTGCTCAAATCCAGACTTAAGACGGAAAGACCCACAAATAAGCAAGACCTGAAGGCTGCGGCTGTAAAGGCCTGGCAAAGCATTAAGAAGGAGGAAACCCAGCGTTTGGTGATGTCCATGGGTTCTAGACTTAAGGCAGTGATTGCCTCCAAAGGATTCTCAACAAAATATTGAAAATAAAAATATTTTGTTTGGGTTTGGTTTATTTGTCCAATTACTTTTGACCTCCTAAAATGTGGAGTGTTTGTAAAGAAATGTGTACAATTCCTACAATTTCTATCAGATATTTTTGTTCAAACCTTCAAATTAAACGTTACAATCTGCACTTGAATTCTGTTGTAGAGGTTTCATTTCAAATCCAATGTGGTGGCATGCAGAGCCCAACTCACGAAAATTGTGTCACTGTCCAAATATTTCTGGACCTAACTATATTATAGAGTCATTACACATAGAGGGATCTATTACTATATATTATATAGAGTCATTACACACAGATGATCTATTTCTATATATTATATAGAGTCATTACACACAGAGAGCTCTATTCCTATATACAGTGGTACCTCGCTTAACGAGTAATCCTCTTAACGAGAATTTCGCTTAAGAAGCAAAGCTTTCTGTAAATTTGTAACCCGCTTTACGAGAATGTTTTGCTGTACGAGCGAAATCCTCACTGCACACACTTCCGGTTCCTTACATCCACCGCGCTCTGACCCGCACTTGCAGTCCTCACAAACACACACATGTACGCACAAACACACACAAACACACACGCACGCACACCCATACAGTATTATGCTCACCTTACCTTCCGTTCCACCGCCGGTCTCATGGTTCTTGTAGTTCCCGAGTACATTGCGACGTGCTCGCGGCGAACTACAAGTACCATGAGGCCGGCGGTGGAACGGAAGGTAAGGTTAGCATATAATATGTGTACCTTCCGTTTCATCGCCGGCCTCCTGGGTCCTGTAGTGCGTCGCTCCGCTCCACTCCAGGCATCGGTATCCATAGCAACGAAGCAGGAACTTCCTGGTTCCTGTCACCACTACTCAAAGGCAGCGCGCTGGCCAATCAGAGGAAAGTGGCTCTGCCTTTGACGTCAGCGCTCTGGCAGGAAGTTCCTCCCTCGTCGTTATGGTTACCCAATACACAGCCTGCACCAGAGAACAGCAAGTCCCAGGAGACCGGCGATGGAATGGAAGGTAAGGTGAACATAATATGTGCGTTTGCGTGTGTGCTTGTGTGCTTGTGTGTGTTTGTGTGAGTTTGTGCATGTGTGGAATGACAGAATAGGGGACCAGGATGGGACATTTAACTAGTTGTGGAACGAATTGTCTGCATTGCAATGATTTTCTATGGGAAATCTTGCTTTGCTGAACGAGCAACTTGGTTAACAATCACAGTCCCAGAACGGATTGTTCTTGTTAACCAAGGTTCCACTGTATTATATAGAGTCATTACACACAGTAATCTATTCCTATATATTATATAGAGTCCTTACACACAAAGGGATCCATTTCTATATATTATATAGTCATTAAACACAGGGGGATCTATTTTAAGTGTTTATTTTTGTTTATGTTGATGATTACGGCTTACAGACAATGAAAACCCAAAAGTCATTATCTCATAAAATTGGAATAATTACCACAAAACACCTGCAAAGGCTTCCTAAGCGTTTAAAATGGTCCCTTTGTCTGGTTCAGTAGGCTACACAATCATGGGGAAGACTGCTGACTTGACAGATATCCAGAAGGCAGTCAATGAAACACTCCACAAGAAGGGTAAGCCACAAAAGGTCATTGCAAAAGAGTGCTGTATCCAAGCATATTAAGCTAAAGTGGAGTGGAAGGAAAAAGTGTGGTAGAAAAAGGTGCACAATCAACCAGGATAACCGCAGCTTTGATAGAATTGTTAAGAAAAGGCCATTCAAAAATTTGTGGGAGATTCACAAGGAGTGGACGCTGCTGGAGTCAGTGTTTCAAGAGCCACCACACACAGACGTATCCAGGACATGGGCTACAAGTGTCATATTCCTTGTGTCAAACCACTCATGACCAATAGACAATGCCAGAAGCGTCTTACCGGGGCCAAGGAGAAAAGGAACTGGACTGTTCTCAGTGGTCCAAGGTGCTGTTTTCAGATGAAAGTAAATTTTGCATTTAATTTGGAAATCTCGGTCCCAGAGTCTGAAGGAAGAGTGGAGAGGCCACAATCCAAGCTGCTGAGGTCTAGTGTGAAGTTTCCACAATCAGTGATGGTTTGGGGAGCCATGTCATCTGCTGGTGTAGGTCCACTGTGTTTTATCAAGTCCAAAGTCAGTGCAGCCGACTACCAGGAAATGTTAGAGCAATTCATGCTGCCCTCTGCCGACAAGATTTTTGGAGATGGAAATTTTGTTTTCCAGCAGGACTTGGCCCCTGTCCACACTGCCAAAAATACCAATACCTGGTTTACTAACCACAGTATCACTGTGCTTGATTGGCCAGAAAACTCGCCTGACCTAAACCCCATTAGGAATCTATGGGGTATTGTCAAGAGGAAGATGAGAGACACCAGACCCAACAATGCAGACGAGCTGAAGGCTGCTATCAAAGCAACCTGGGCTTCCATAACACCTCAGCAGTGCCACAGGCTGATCACCTCCATGCCACGCCGCATTGATGCAGTAATTCCTGCAAAAGGAGCCCTGACCAAGTATTGAGGCATTTACTGTACAGACTTTTCAGTAGGCGCCAACATTTCTGAGTGTAAAATATTTTTTTCAGTTGGTCTTAAATAATATTCTAATATTCTGAGATAATGACTTTTTGGTTTTCATTGGCTGTAAGCCATAATCATCAACATTTACAGAAATAAACACTTGAACTAGATCCTTTTGTGTGTAATGACTCTATATAATATATAAGAATAGATCCCCCTGTGTGTAATGACTGTATATAATATATAGGAATAGATCACTCTGTGTGTAATGACTCTATATAATCTAATATATAAAGCTGAATGTGTGTATGTGTGTGTGTATGTGTATGTATGTCCGGGATTGGCATCTGCACTGTCGCAGCTACAGCCACAAAATTTTGCACACTCACACATCTGGACCCCGAGAGCGTCATAGGCTATGTTGTGAGGCGAAATTTTAACCCCGCGCATTCCAACTTACCAATCAATTTTGCCCCTATCTACATAATGGGGAAAAAGTGAAACGAAAAGTGCATCAGCACCGTCGCATTTACAATCAGGAAATTTTGCACAGACACCTCATGTGACCCAGGGAACGTCGTAGACTATGTTTTGACAGGAATATTTAACCCCGCGCTTTACAGTTACTCTCCAAAAAACATGCCTCCATTAAAGTAAATGGAGCCTAGAACTACAGGTTATTAGTAGGAGCTGTGATTGGTTGCTATAGGAACAAAAGACATTCATAGTATAAGAAGCTTATATGTGAGGTAATAAGATGTCGGTGGGGAGACGGATAGAGAGAGACAGAGAGAGACAGAAAGGGAAAGAGACAGAAAGGGAAAGAGACAGACAGAGAAAGAAACCTACCTGGAAAGAGACCTGGAAAGAGACAGACAGACAGGCAGACAGGGAAGGAGGAGACAGCCAGAGAGACAGACAAAGATAGATGGGGAAAGACACAGACCTTGATATAGACAGACGGGGAAAGAGGCAGAGAAATAGAGACAGACAAGAAAAGAGACAGACAGAGACAGGCAGACAGGGAAAGAGGCAGACAGGAAAAAACACAGACAAAGAGACGGGAGACAGACGGGGAAAGAGACAGACCTGGAAAGAGACAGACGGAGCACATTACTTGACCAACTTAGTTATATCTGTGTGAAATATCTGTGGTGTTGAAATATATGTTGTGAAATGCTTCTATTAACTTAGTTTTTGCCTTTTAATAATTACATTTATATCTATTTGTTTTGTGGTGTTTGTGTGCAGAATACATTTTTGTTAATACATTCTATTTTGTTAACAGCATTTATTAACCCGCGCCAAGCCGGGTAGTACAGCTAGTATAATATATAGAAATAGATCCCTTTGTGTGTAATGACTCTACATAATATATGCGTTTCACTTTTTGCTTTGAATAACTGAAATAAATAACTTTTTGATGATATTGTAATTTATTTAGATGCACTAGTATGTTTCTTACCTCATGTTCAGGGCATTGCAAGACTTTAGGTATCCATGGTTACGACCACACATATTATAATATTAATTCACTATTAATGCCACAGCGCTTTACATACATTAGCAACACTGTCCGTATTGGAGCTCACATACTAAATTCCATATCAGTATCTTTGGAGTGTGGGAGGAAAATGGGGAACCTGGAGGAAACCCACACAAACACTGGGAGCACATACAAATGCCTTGCAGATGTTGCCTTTGGTGGGATTTGAATCCAGGATCCCAGTGCTTCAAGACTGCAGTGCTAACCACTGAGCCACCATCACAGTTAGTTAGTTGGTTGTGGTCATAACCATGGATACCTAAGGTCCAGCAATGCCCTGCACATGAGGTAAGAGGTATGAGGAAAACTTTACTACATTTCTAATTGGAGGTATTTGCTAATATTATTACACCTACTACATATTGGGATAGGATTTTGGAAATGGGAAAACCTCTTTAAGCCACCACCATGCATTGCAATGGGTTGTGGAGAAGCAGGCAACCTCTTAAAAGCCTAAAGTTTTGCTTTTTACATGATATTAGGAGTTAGATGTAATATTTGGGGCATAGACTGAATTTGAAAATCAGAAGGATGACATTTTTCTTACATCTGATTAGGGAAGTAGGATGAGGGGAAAAACAGAATATGATAACAAGAAGAAAGACCCCAGGTTACTAGTGATATCTGTCCTGTCCTCCTCCGATGATCTCAGGTGGGGCGACAGGAACTTTTCCTCATGTTATCATCCTTCTTACTATACAGCTTGTTACTGTGATCACCCAAATTCTAGTGCCATGGTGCGGGGAAGTGGGATACAGGAACTTTTCTTTATGTTACCACTCCCTTCATCCATCACATCTTACACCACATTTCGGGGAACTACTTTTTTTTTGCTTTTGACAACAAATATGAATTTTTAGGAAATGGGATTTTTTATTTTTGACATTTTGATGCAAAATTGCATGAAGGCTCCCATGCACCTAAATTATTAAGTGGTATGCATATATTATGTGTGGAGAGTCTAGCTTTAGAAAACGGAAAAAAAATTGTGATGATGTAAACAATTGAGCTGTAGGAATAGGTTCTTATGTTTTGCAGCCTAGGAAATATATGTGAATCAGGGTGGTCTCGCACTATGGTTTATATAAAGGGGGAATTCATCAAGAAATGGGATTGTTCAAAGCAGAGGTCTCCTTTCTAACAACTCCATACACCCTTGCATATGAATTGCTGCTTTTGGTCACATGGGAGGTCATTCCACAACTGAACTCCACCCATAATTTCTGCGCAATGTTCATTATTCCGGTCATTGTTTGGTTCGCCTTCATTCCACGCACTATAAAAACAAAAGGTCACCATTATCACAAAAGATAAGTTACAGTTAAGCCATCTAATATATAAAACTGAGTGTGTATGTATGTGTGTATGTATGTGTGTGTGCCGCCCCCGCGTCAGCAGCCGGGGCTGCTCGGATCTGGATCCGCGGTGGCTCGAGGGGCGTCCGGACCCAGGGGTCGGGGGTCGTACGGCAACTCAAATAAAATGTGTCTTTAAAGTTCGTGACGCCACCCGCGGTGTGTGGTAAGGTGGAGTACCACCACTGCAGCTGGAAGTACTCGGTGGCGTTAGAGTGGCAGCTAGGTGTTTAACCCCTCCACGGGTAGGGGGGATGCCCCGGGACTCGGTGATGGTGACAGGGACGTGCCGTTGGGGATGTAAGGGTCACTTGCGTACTCACTCAGTCCATAAAGCTGACACCGAAAACTTGGTAAACCAAAGTTCTGCACACCGCTGCCGCTGAGGGAAGCACGTTTGGGTCCCGTTCCCGCTGGTGTTGCCTGATGATCTGTGACCTTTCCCTTGGCACCTTGTTCTCTTCTTAGTTGGCCCCTATAGCTTGAAACTAGTCGGGTCCCGCTCCCCAGTCTGGCTAACTGAGGGAGTTTGCTCTCAGGGTTCACGCTTGGGATTTCCTGGACCATTTTAGTGGAAAGTCCTACCCCCCTCGTTGCGCTATTACCCCTTTTTTGGAGCAGGTGGAGAGCAGATTTTAAAGGCTCCATTCTCATCGGGTCAATTGTCATGTTGCCTGAAGCTACTCCCTGACCTAGGGTTCACGTACCCCGTCATGCCCTGGTACCAGCCCGGTGATGGTATAAGGCCGCCAGCTGTCCTCCTCGACAATACCATGCCCCTTGACATGATCCCCTGCGACAGGGGGTCCTGCTTCCACCAGGCCCAGACCACTGTCTGCTACCTAGTACTTCCAAGGAGCCCAGCTCCTGACCTCCTCTCACTTCCTCTCATTCTAACCAACTACTGACACTCCTGACCTCCCCTTACCCTTAACCAACCCCCCAAGTGGGCGACCCTATTCCACTCAGGCCGTCCACTAGTGTGTCTGGTGGGTGTGGTGCCGAGTGTTCCTAGGATTTTAATTAGCTGCTGTTGGCAACACCATTGGTTGGTGACCCATAACCAAGGAAGAGGTGGGTATTGCACAGAAGGGCAGATTGCACAATACCCTGTGACGACCTGATAGGCCACAGCGTCACATGTGTGTGTACGTGTGTGTGTATGTATGTATGTATGTGTGTGTCTGTGTACGTGTGTGTATGTGTGTCTGTGACTGTATGTATGTGTATGTGTGTGTATATATGTGTGTGTATGTCTGTAAATGTGTGTATGTGTGTGTTTGTGTGTGCGTGTGTATATGTGTATGTGTGTGTGTATGTGTGTGTTTGTGTGTATATGTGTATATGTCTACTAAAGGAATCCGCACCTGCCCAATTACAATCACGAAATTTTGCACAGACACAGCATTTGACTCAGGGAACGTCACAGACTATGTTTTGAGGGGAAATTTTAACCCTGCACTTTACAGTTATATGCAAAAAAAAAAAAATCATGAGGAATCATGATTAAGCAAATGACTGAACGCGAAACAAACGTCGAGGTCTGTGGCTTCACCTGGTGAATTCTCAGAGCACCTTTGGTTCCACCTTGACACTGACTCTTTATACCTTTAAGCACTTATCACTTTAGTATGTAATTCTGTATTCCCTTCATTGTATATGTACTACTTCTCTTGTAAAAGATATGACCATGTATAAGGAATTCAGAATTTCTTTTGTGTAATTTGTCTCTTCATGGTTCGTTACCTGTTGTGCTCTTCCCCACCATATAACTTTATGTGTCGTGTTTTTATATTGTGTCATGTCATCTATTTTTGTACTGTTATCATCTATTTTTATTATTGTTCTAATAAATATTGTATTTTCTATTGACCATCAAACTCCTTTGTCTCTTGGTTCACATGCTCTATGGAGTGGTCTTGTATATAGCTGGTAGTGGTGGAAATTGTTCACGCCCAGCTTACATGTTAACGTTAACATGCGCCTTTGGTTGGTGTTTAATTAGTTATCTATAAATACAGTATAAACATCTTATCACTGAACTTAAATTTCTGCTTCAAGCCAAAGTAACTAATGCACGCTCATACTAATATTACATAGTCACAAATAAACAAGGTGGAGAATGTGCTGTGGAAATTAATGAAAGAATTCCAGACTCTGTACAAAGGTATATCTGTAATTGGACTTGGAAAAGGGGTTGTCTGGGCATAATAGATCTTTGTCCAAGGGACATGTGATAATATAACTAACTCAGTAATACTCACCTACTGGCACCAATATGCGTCCTACGTATGACACTCCAAGGTCTATGTATGGCTGCCGGACTGCTAAGTCACCTGACTGCTGCAGCCAATCACAGGCTATTTCAGTTTGGAGGCTGGTAGAATGGTGACAACACCAGATAGGGCTGTGCTGGATCTACACGGGTGCTGGTAGGTGAGTATGACTGAGTTTATTTTTTATAGATCCATCCGTGGCTGTTTTAAATCTTTACCTTATAGATCACTCAACTTAAAAGTAACAATGGAGGATAGGGGGCCAAGGAACCATTCAGTGGATGATCATGAGCTTCACCTGTAGGATTGTGTTATGAGAAGAACAGTAAAATGAGTAGCTACAACAATAGCTCTTGCTCTGATGGACCTTATCTGCCCATGTATTACACAGATGAAACATCCTCTGGTGATTGCATCTGATTTGCTCTTTATTGAAGGTCTCCCCAGAACATAAGACAACCCCTTTAAGGCAACGTATTCACTGTTCTTGCATGTTGTATCTGTCATGTTATTTTCTGAAATGAAGATTAATTGCATTCATTTACCTGAATGTTAGAGACGATCCATCCACCCATAACCAAGTCTCAATATCTTCAGGATCTCGTTTCAGTCCCAGCCAGTATCTATTCTTGTTTATGATTTTAAATAGAGAATACTAGAAATACATAAAAGTTTTGTACTGTGAAAATACAATAGATTTTTCTATATGCTTTTCTATAACTATGCTTTCTTTTGTATCTGAGTAGCAAGATAGAGTTTGTCTTCTGATTATTGCTGCATATCAGGAAAGCAAGCATGTTTACACTGAAGTTTGCCGCTGATGTCTAATGCAAGGGAACCAAAATGAAGATATTGATAACGATGACTGGCTGCATCTGCGCAAGTTCGGATCCATGACTGTGAGCTACGTGACAAGGACTCTGCGAGTTATGGTGGGTCGGAAAACAGGAAGGGCTGGAGAGGAAATCCCAAGTATGGACAAATATCACATGCTTTCTGCATGTTTTTAATATAACCAATGGTATACTGCTAAGAATTTTGCTAATAGATTAACCCACTATTGCTCTATAACAAGGCTTGTAACAATAAAGCCCAAGTGGTGTGCACCTCCTTTTCACTGAGAAAGGAATTTATACCAGCTATCTCTGTGTGGTCTGAATTTCTGTTGCCGGCGCTCAGTGGCCTTCAATTTGAGATTCAGAAGACATTCACTAGAAGGAGATTTCCCGAAACTGTGAAATTTTCCTTAACAGTACTAATATATTATCTTCTGAGTTATCAAAGTCAAATCTTCCTACTATACAAGATATCAAGAAAGGTCATTAAACAATCAGCATAGAGTCTTATTGATGCCATCCATTTACCTTATATAACCTAACACCCAGAACTCAAGCAAGGGCCCATTCACAAGTGGTACTCCAGGTGGGTGAGCCACAAAGGCTATCAATCTTTACAAAGCATGGCAAATCCTTTATTTTATTTATTAGTGCTGGCTAAAGGATTCCCAGTGCTATCTACAGTCATATCCGGTAAGCTGGGCTTGTTTGCATGGTGTCGCCATTAATTTTGCTGCAAATGGCTTTATAGCCAACTTCTTCCAATTACAGTTTTAGTGGAAAAAGTCCCAAATGGCTGGTACGCTCTTTCTGTTATGATCCGGTAACCGTGGAAGATTACAAAAAACTCCCATTGGTCAAAAAACACCAAGAAACAGGAGTAGTTGGAACCTGGGCTGACCACAATCCCCTAACTATCAGACCACACTAGAAGTAGCCGTGGAGCGTTCCTAAAAACCTAGACGCCACATCACAAACTGAGAAACTAGCTATGCCTCACAGAATAAAATGAGGAAATCACCTTGCCTCAGAGTAGTCCCCAAAGGAGTAGATGTCCCCCCACATACAAAGATTACAGTGATATAGGAAAACACAATACTGAGGAAAAATAGATTTAGCAAAGGCGAATCCCAACTAACTAGATACAAAGCAAAGGAAAGGAACTGATTGTGGTCAGTACAAAATCCCTGTAGAAAAATACCAAACTCCTAATAGTAAAAACTGGCCCTGGAGGTCATACAACCTCAACCCCAATATATCAGGTACTCCTGTAAATAATGGGAGAACAAAATACCAAAAGAACACAAAATACAGAAGAGTAAATAATCAAACTAGACAGGGATAAAATCCATTTTACTGCAGGAGAGCTAGCACAGGGGGAACCCCCATGCTCACAAAACCAATTGAAACAAAACGTCACCTGCAAGAAAACAGATACAAAGCAAAACAAGGAAAAACAACACCCTAAGGTGTAAACCAGGAAGCAAGGCAAAAACTGAAAACTTATCTGCAGAAGTCTTGCTCAGGGATACAGGGAAGGACAAAGCTCCAGGCCAGGAACAGAGACTGAGGAATATACAATTATAACCGGCACCCGCAGGGCAAAAAGGGCTCTCCTTTATAGACCAGACTTGTCTGCAATAGGACTTCCCCAATTCCCAATTAATGCCGACACCTGTCTGAGTTACAGGCTCAGATTCAGCTCCACTACCATTTCTAGTCACCAGAGGGAGCTTCAGAACAGCACCCACACAGGCGACATTCAGAACAGCTTTCCTTTTGCAAGTATTTACTAGTTAAATAATTTTAGTAGAGAACCTTTGCTTTCCTGAACTACTGTTATGTGCGCAATAGTGCACATCTGGTTACATAGTTACATAGTTACTTAGGTTGAAAAAAGACCTAGGTCCATCTAGCTCAACCTTCCTCCACCAGTTCTACATTTTGTCACCAAGCCATTTATAACCAACAATGGTGTGTGTACTGAGGAAATCATCCAGCCCTTTTTTTAAAAGCCATTATAGTATCTGCCATTACTACCTCTTGTGGTAGGGCATTGCACAGTCTGAGTGCTCTAACTGTAAAGAAACCTGGTCATAAATAATGTAAAGAAGGTTTTACTTTAGAGTACTACACTTGAACAGTTCTGTACAGACTAGAGGTCCCAGTTGCATAATCCCTAAAGACCCCTGCGGAGAATGAAACAACCCTAACCAGATAAGTCAGACGACCACTCAGACTAATATCTCCCTAAGCGGCCATCAAGGTTTCTACACACCTCCTTAAGAAACAAACCAAGGGGAGGTGCAGAGTAAGATTGGGTAAACCAAAAGTAAGTAATAGACGAGGAAAAAAACACAAAACCAACAGGCTATAGTTCCAAGTATGGTCCACTAGTCACAGGTGGAGGACTGGGGGAACATCCAGCTGTGTCCGCAACTTACCTGAGTGACGTCACCACTGATCACTGCTCAGTCTCTGCCTGAAGTCCACAGCGGGCAGTCATGTATCATAATCGCTCGCTGTGGCTTCAGTAATATAGCAGAGCTGGAATCGTTGTGGGATCTTGTATGGATTATGTCGGACCTGCAGGGGCATTTTGGGGGTTAATAAAATGGTGAAAGAGGGTGTTTTTGTATTTTATTCCAAATAAAGAATTTTTTCGGTGTTTATGTTTATTTACTTTCACTTATAGATTAGTAATGGGGAGGTCTCATAGACACCTCCCATTAATAATCTAGGGCTTAGTGGCAGCTGTGAGCTGTGATTAACTCCTTATTACCCCGATTGCCACCGCACCAGGGTAATCGGAAAGAGCTGGGTAAAATGCTGGGATTGTCAAATCTAATGGATTAAACAATATCTGGATGCCTGTAGGCTGCTATTTTTAGTCTGGGGGGGGAAATAACCATGGGTCTCCCCAGCCTGAGAATACCAGATGCCAGCTGTGGGGCTTTGTCATGGCTGGGTAACAATATTGGGGGGGCTGCATGCCATTTTTTTAAAATAATTTATTTAGGTAAATTTTAAAAATAAACCACATACGGTTCCTCTTATTTTGATACACAGCCAAGATAAGCACACACCTGGGGGCTGCAGCCTGTAGTCGTATGCCTTGTCTGTGCTGGTATCATAATATGGGGGAACCCTGTGCCAATTTATTTATTTATTATATACCATGATAGACGCACATAGCATCCAGGGAGGGGTCACGTCTGACTGCAAAATGCAAAACTATGCATAGCTGTAGTCCAAATTTTTTGGCCAAATGTCAAAAGCGTTAATTTTATTTCTGGCTAGCTGGTTTCTGGTTTGTGTCTGCATATCATTAATTTAACTGTATAGTTGAGCACAGTTGTCTCCTCTTTCTTATACAGAGGGTAACAATACAAAATGTATACTGTATATTTCATAGGGTTTTTTTTTTTTTTTAAATAGACGAATACTGAGGAATCCATCCTGACTGTGGCCAGTGTTAGGCTTATACCTTCTTTCCGTTTATGCCAGAGAGTGATGACAAGTGCAGTGTGCACTAAACCTAAGGGGTACTTTGCACGCTGGGACATCGCTAGCCGATTGTAGCGATGCCGAGCGCGATAGTGCCCGCCCCCGTCGCAGATGTGATATCTTGTGATAGCTGCCGTAGCGGACATTATCGTTACGGCAGCTTCACACGCACTTACCTGCCCTGCGACGTCGCTCTGGCCGGCGACCTGCCTCCTTCCTAAAGGGGCGGGTGGTGCAGCGTCACAGCGACTTCACACAGCAGGTGGCCAATAGCAGCGGAGGGGCGGAGATGAGCGGGAGGTAAACATCCCGCCCACCTCCTTCCTTCCTCATTGCACGCGGGACGCAGGTAAGGAGATGTTCCTCGCTCCTGTGGCTTCATACACAGCGATGTGTGCTGCCGCAGGAACGAGGAACAACATCGTACCTGTCGCTGCAGCGAAATTATGGAAATGACCGACACTACACAGATTACCGATTTACGACGCTTTTGCGATCGTTTATCGGTGCTTCTAGGCTTTACATGTTGCGACGTCGTTGCCGGCGCCGGATGTGTGTCACTTTCGATTTGACCCCGACGAGATCGCAGTAGCGATGTCGCAACGTGCAAAGTACCCCTAAGACTCTGTCCACATCTGTGTCATGGTTTCCATCTATAACAAGTGGAAACCAATGGTTTACTGTCAAAGAGTCCATTATTTTTACTGAAAATATATCTCTTGATTCAAACGCTCATCATGGTGCCAAAGGCTACTAATGGAGCCTCTGATGCAGATGGCAGCATCCCCTATGAGCAGTTGGTTTTCAGGACCTACCATTTCAATTTCGTTTTTAAATGTAATGAGGATCCCATTTTTCTCCGCACAGATCTCTTTGCTCCTTTCCCATTTTTCATTACTTAATGAAAAAAAATAACAATTGGCTCTAATCAGTTTCCATCCAGGAGGACAAGTTGTGCAGGAGCCTTCTGCGAGGTCCACTGTGGAAGAGAGAAAAGATGAGATGTAGGAATAACATAGAAAGTGGAGGTTATGATAAGCAACAGAGTAAAGGACATGCTATACGGATAGAATATGATCTAGGACATGAACATTTTGCCAAATTTTAGCAAGGTGGTTTCGTATTTTATGATTAACTGATCTAAAAATACACAATGGCGCTAACTTCACATTGCATGTATTCATGTATTCTCTTGTATTTTACATTAATGGATTTCCCTTTTGAATTTTGTTTAGTTGGGATCCCATTGACAAGACTAAAGGGTACTTTACACGCTGCGATATCGGTATCGATATCGCTAGCGAGCATACCCGCCCCCATCGGTTGTGCGTCACAGGCAAATCGCTGCCCGTGGCACACAACATCGCTTACACCTGTCACACGGACTTACTTTCCCTGCGACGTCGCTCTGGCCGGCGATCCGCCTCCTTTCTAAGGGGGAAGTTCGTGCGGCGTCACAGCGATGTCACACGGCAGCCGTCCAATAGCAGAGGAGGGGCGGAGATGAGCGGCCGGAACATGCCGGCCACCTCCTTCATTCCTCATTGCCGGTGGACGCAGGTAAAGAGATGTTCGTCGCTCCTGCGGTCTCACACACAGCGATGTGTGATGCTGCAGGAACGAGTAATAACATCGCTACTTACCAGACAACGATTTTTGGTAAATGAACGACCTCTCATTTACCAACGATTTTTGTCTCTTTTGCGATCGCTTAAGGTCGCTCCAGCCTGTCACACGCCGGATGTGCGTCACAAACACCGTGACTCCGACAATATATCATTACCGATGTCGCAGAGTGTAAATGGCCCTTTATACAATGAAAGAACCATGGAGCAGCAGCTCCTTTGGTATCTGACAGTGAAATTCAAACACAAGTAGTCATGTCTGGTACCACAACCACAAATGAGGTTGAGCAGTTCTAAAAGACTAAAGCCTGCTTTACACGTTGCAATTTCGCATACGATATCGTATGCGATTTGCAACGCCCCCATCGTATGTGTGGCACGTTCAATTTGTTGAACGTGCCGCACAAATGATTAACCCCTGTCACACATACTTACCTTCCATACGACCTCGATGTGGGCGGCGAACGTCCACTTCCTGGAGTGGGAGGGACGTTCGTCGTCACATCGACGTCACGCGGCAGCCGGCCAATAGAAGCAGAGGGGCAGAGCTGAGCGGGACGAAAACATCCCGCCCACCTCCTTCCTTCCGCATTGTGGGCCGGGAGCGGCAGGACATAGGTAAGATCTGTTCATCATTCCCGGGGTGTCACACACTGCGATGTGTGCTACCCCGGGTACGATGAATAATCTGACGTGCAATTCTAGAGAAAGGTACGATGTGTATGCGATGACGTTTTAACGTTCAATCGCAATCGCACGTACCTGTCACATACTGCAATGTACCTTACAATGCCGGATGTGCATCACTTACGACGTGACCTCGACGACACATTGTAAGATACATTGCAGCGTGTAAAGCAGGCTTAAGTGATAGGGAGACATGGACATGTCTAGGTCATACTTGCCTATTCATCTGTAATGTCGGAGAGGTCCAGAATCAAGGGAATACCTGTTTTGGTAAAATCTATTTGACCCTGTGAAAGCCTCCTAAAGCTCTGGGGAAAGCAGTGCTCTTTTCCAGTCCTGGAGTCCACTGGCACCTCTAGAGGGGTGGATGGGTTTTGTACTGCATAGGGTGGGATATGATGAAAAGGGTGTGTGTCACAGCCGTCTTTCTGCAGTTAGAGCCTTGTGACAGGATCTCGGCCAGAGTCTCTCTTTGCCAACTGAGACTCCTCAAATTAAAAGTATTCCCTTTCCTTTGGTGCTGAAAGGGTTAATGTCAGTTTTGCTTTCCAGCAGCTTCGGACTCATGGCCTCCGGTATATCCAGTTGGCGAGCACTCCCTTCCCCTATATATGGTCACATCTCCCAGCAGAGGGTGCTGGTTATTCTGATTCATTCTCAAACTAGGCATTGAGGTGGAAGGAGCTGCTGGAGCCCTTGTTGTGTGAAGCAGTGTAGGCTGCAGTCCTGATGTCTGACTGTAGCCGTGAAGTTGGGCTTTATCCTTCCTTGTCTGTCATACCTTCCCTTCTTGTTGTATTAGTGCAGTAGTGGGACTAGCGGTCCTCACCTGCCAGTTCAATAGCCAGGGTTATTTCACTGTCTTTCAGGGCTTTAGGTATCCTGCTTGGTGACAGGTGCAGAACCTGTATAGGGACTGGCTACGAGAGTAGGGTACAGCCTCAGGTGAGTGCAGAAGGTGTCCCATCAGCCCCTTTCCCGACCACCAGGCCCACTGATGTTAAAGTGTTCCCAGTGTACTCCTTTGTTTTGGTGAAACCCCTGTTTGTTGTGTGTCCCGCCCCCACACCGAACCTTCCCAAAGTACATGGGTCAGTGTAGTTATGTAAATAAAAATGTGTCAGTGTGGTAAAGATTTTGTTACCGTAGTTGACAAGTGTAGTCCATTTGATCCCAATTACACAAGTCTTGGGAAGGAACCACAACCAGATGCAGTTCAAAAGAAATAATGCTGGCAATGTGAAGTTAGTCCCATATGTGTCTTTTTAGATGGATGTAGGTTTTCTATAGCATTAATAGCAGTAGTAGTTGTAGAAACCTACAAGTGATACATTTGGAAGCTAATATAGACCCAACAATGTCAGGAGCTGGTTCTCCAAATAGTTTTCAGAGTAGAATATGAGACACCTTAGTAGGGAGGGCCCACACTACAGGTTTATACAAATACCGGTTAGCTGTTATCCCCATTATAATGGAGTAAGATACAAGCGGCTCCTGCACATCTCCTGTGCACACACCATAACTGGGATATACAAGCCTGGTAGTTTGCATTAAATAGGTTCTTTAGTGAAAAAAAGGGATCACCAATCCACAGAATAAGTGACAACTTATTAATCAGAGGAATCCAACTATTGGAGACCACACCGATCAGAACAATATGGAACTTTTGTTCCTGACAGGACACTTTTATCCCCATTTTAAAATGCAGCGGCAGGTCGGATGTCTGACCACAGCTCCATTCATCTTCTTTGGGTCCACCAGAAAAAGCCCTGTACAGTACTCGCAGCCACTGAAGGAATAAATGGATCATTGGTTGAGTCGAAAATGAGCTCCATTCTAACATGGATAAAAGTTCCCCATGTTGTCTATCAGTGCAGGTACCAGTAGTAGGACCACCACAAATCAATACGTTATTACTTACCCTGTGGAGAGGTGAATACTAGTTGTCACCGAAGAACCCCTGTAAGTGCATCTTTGTTACTGCAATGCAGGATGTCACAGGGTAGGCAAAGGATAAACTTCCAAGTATTTAATCTCTAATGGAAATAAATAATCTTCTAATTAATATCAGAAAGAGCAAATTACCGCCATGCACAACACAATCTACTATACCAAGACCACATTCAAGGGAGAAATACTGCCACGCCATGACCTAACAACATATTACCACCTCATAATGACCAAATAGTACCACATACAACTGAAAAATACTACTACACCATGACCAAACCACATAGTGACTGAATAATACCACAATAATACATACAAGTGACAAATACCACCACATCATGACCAGACAACATATTTCCACCATACAGTAACCAGGTAATACCACATACAAGCCATAAATACCACCACATCATCACCAGACCACATATTACCACCATATGTTGGCCAAATAGTACCACATACAAGGGACAAATACCACCGCACTGTGATCAGACCACATCATATCACCATATAGAGCCTGAATAATACTACATGGAAGGGAAAAATAATACCACACCATGACAAGACCAAATATTACCACCACAGGATGAACAAATAATACAACATGCAAGGGACAAATACTAACACACCATGACCAGACTACATCGTATCACCAAACAGTGTCTGAATAATACAATACTGATCATGAATAAAAACCACAATGCTAATAACATTAATATTACCACCATTATACACAGGAGGTCTGTATATAGTGTATAGTATCCTGGTAACACACTGACCACTGGTGACATTATACACAGAAACTGTATAAAATGTATAATGTACAGGTAGTGCAGTGATCACCTTTGACATTATACACATGAGCTCTGTATAAAGTGCATAGTGTACAGGTGATATATAATCAAATAGACTGACCAAGTACAAGTTCATAGACTATCATAGACATACTGATGTCATAAAACTGCAAATGACACAGCTAGTTCTTTTAAGTATTACTTTAATCAAATCAATCAAGTTTTCATCCTTACATTAAAGGTCTTATAATATTTTCACCACAGTGAACAAAATTCACAATCTTCAATGTAGACTTCAGTATAGACAGACCATATGCTTAGGGTATGTGCGCATGCGTTCTGCCTTGACAAATATTCTGCAGCATTTTGTCACTGCATGTGTGTTTTAAAACACATCCAAAACGCTTTGTTTTGGATGCATTTTGAATGCAGTTTGCATGCGTTCTGGATGCTTGCTCTACCATAGACAGAGAGGGAAAAGCATCCAAAACGCACAAAATAAGTGACATGAGAACAAATCCCAAAAGACGAGCCATCAGATGGACACGCTGTCAGCATGAATATATTGACCACGTGTCTGCACTACTCAGAATTAATCAGAACAAAGGAGAAATGCGAATATATGTGCAATTACAAAATTTGTATTAATGAAGATCACACACAAAATACAGCACAGTATCACACGTTAAAATACTACCAAAAAATCAAGGGGAGTACAAGATGTGGAAGCAAATGGATAGTACTTATTGTAAAATTTCCTATCTGCCTCTAATAATCGTAACAGAGGTAGATGAATCTCAAATTTGAAGACAAAAATAGATGGATCAAGAGGGAGACAAGAAACCAATAGAGGTTGATTAAACTCCATCACATAATTCAATAAAGTGCTAGTGATTAGGGTCTTCCTCCTTGAGAAAGCAACAGTACCTCGGTGAAACGCGCGTTGGTGGTGATCCTATCTTCATTGGGTATTTGTACACCTGTTGTGACTGTGCCTCGGTTTCCCCTGTTATTACATCTGCACCTCAGGCTATTTTAGGAAATGACTTTGACCTCTTATCTATGAATGTTTATACCAGGGCACTTGATCAGTCTTGTGCACTTGCACTTTATTATTTGTACTGATGTTGTGACTGCACCTTGGTTTCCCCTGTGATTACATTTTGCACCTCAGGTTATCTTAGGTAATGATTTTGATTTCTTATCTATGAGTGATCATACCAGGGTCCCTGACCAGTGGTGTGCATTTGCACTTCATTGGATTTTTCTAGATCTTGATTAAACTCCTATTGTTCCCCTGTTTCCCTCCTCATCCATTTAATTGAGTCCTCAATCTTGAGGTCCAATCATAATCTAATTCACTATTTACTGGATATTTTGAGGTGAATAGGTAACTTTACATTTATTACACATTAGACTGTGCCTTGGTTTCCCCTGTGATTGTTTTCATACTGCAGGCAATCTTAGGTAATTCAATTTTTTACCTCCTGTCTATTTATTTTGGGGTTCCTGCCCAGTCGTGTGCAATAGCACTTTATTGAGTTATGTGATGGAGTTTAATCAACCTTTATTGGTTTCTTGTCTCCCTCTTGATCCATCTATTTTTGTCTTCAAATTTGAGATTCATCTACCTCTGTTACGATTATTAGAGGCAGATAGGAAATTTTACAATAAGTACTATCTACTTGCTCCCACATCTTGTACTCCCCTTGATTTTTTTGGTAGTATTTTAACGTGTGATATTGTGCTGTATTTTGTGTGTGATCTTCATGAATAAAAATGTTGTAATTGCACATATACTCATCGCATACACATCGTTCCTTTCTCTAGAATTGCACATCAGGTTGTTCATCATACCCGGGGCAGCACACATCGCAGTGTGTGACACCCCAGGAACGATGAACAGATCTTACCTGCATCCTGCGGCTCCCGGCCCACAATGCGGAAGGAAGGAGGTGGGAGGGATGTTTACGTCCCGCTCAGCTCCGCCCCTCCGCTTCTATTGGCCAGCTGCCGTGTGACGTCGATGTGACGCCAAACGTCCCTCCCACTGCAGGAAGTGGACGTTCGCCGCCCACATCGAGGTCGTTTGGAAGGTAAGTATGTGTGACGGGGGTTAATCGTTTGTGCGGCACGTTCAACAAATTGAACGTGCCACACATACGATGGGGGCGTTGCAAATCGCATACGATATCGTATGCAAAATTGCAACATGTAAAGCAGGCTTAAGAAGCGCTGAAATTATAGATACAGATAAGCAGAGACACTGTCTCACAATCCGAAGGTCTGCACCTGCGGCAAAATTTCGGGAGTCATTCCCCTTTCTCAAGCATGCCGCATGTACAGGAAAACTTTCAATGCAAGGTTAACAATTCGATTGATTTGATAAACATAATACTTAAAAAGACTTGATGTGTCATTTCCCTATTTCTGACTTATGTATAGCAGTAGCAGTAAATCCATCTAACCATTATCGCTATCCACTCCTTGTTCAGAGCCCGGACAGAGGCCCGCCATGGCCTGATTATTGAATGAATAAAACATGGTCCAGCTCAAATGAACAATTTCTTTTTTATTGCTTGAAAAATTCAAGTACACAGGACATCAAACATTCACAAGAAAACCGCTATAGTAGCATGTGTACATTACCTTTATCTTTTAATTTTGACAAATCGCCCATGACGTTGGAAACTGAAAAGAGAAATAAAAAATTTGAAGTCTATATGAGTGCTAAAAAAAAACAGAACTAAAGTAGAGTGCTACTTCACGGAGGGGTCTCATTTTGGTGATCAGCAGGACTTCCGGAGCCGTGTAGGGTGACCAGCAGCTGCAGCAGGCGTGGATCTCCATTCAACTCGAAGGGAAACTCAAGAAACTTGAATAAAGTGAGGCCACATAGGCAGCCGCCTTCAGATTGATCTGAACCTATGTGCCCACCCTAGACCATCATGGCTAAAGGATATCAACATTATACTCTTCAGAAACCTAAATGCTCACTACTGATTATAATTAGGGATGATCAAATACCAAAATATCCGACTTTGCGAATATCCGATGAATAGGTCGCCGCTATTCGACTATTCGCGAATATTCGACGCGCAATGTAAGTCTATGGGAAATCCAAATAATTTCACGTTGGACCTAACGTATGAAGAAACAGTATGGACACAGCCTGTAGAAGGGTCGAAATCGTCTGGAATCATGCCTGGTCTTTCTCTCTCTCTCTCTCTCTGAGCCAGGAAGTCAGAAATTAAAATGCAAGTATCGGAGCGGATGTTGTTTTATTTGTCAGATACTGAATGATGCGAATGGCCTGTTATCCGTCGGATACCTAATAGTGGCGAATACATTCGCTCATCCCTAGTTATAATCTAATAAAACACTCCACGACCCGAAATAGGGTGGCAAAGTAACACTCACACATATAGGAAGGTCTTGAGAGAAAAGAGGGGGCTTCGACCCGTCTCGTGTCCGCAGGTTCCCCAAATGAATGACTTCCTTTCCTCCCCCTCTTCCCCCCCCCTCTTACCCCCCCACTTTGATTTCTCTTCTCTCTCTCTAGTATATTTCTCGCTGTTCTCCATTCATTCTTTTTCTTTGTCTTTTTGCAGTCATAAATCTCTCTGATTGTTACTAATAGTATAATATTCCATAAGGTATTTTGTCCTAGTGACCCAAGACGACCAAATATAGTTGTTCTCGGATACATTCCTAACTTCGCTTGAATTCTTACAAATGAGGTCACGGGGATTCTTTGTGAGGTCCGGAATAGACAGAGGGAGATGTGTCTTGGGACACAAAAGGACATAACTCAACAGTTTGTGACATTTTTAGTATTGAAAATTTGAAAATTGTAAATGTTTCAATATAAGTTCATGGTGATTATTGTAATTTTTGAAATAAACCTAATAAAAATAGATTGAACATAAAACACTCCACCACGAAGTTTATAGGAATACATTTTAACTAATACCTTAACCATAACCACCCCAATGTGTGATTTTGGATAGTCATGCTTACCAAAGTTGCCTACCAGAATAAATAGGAGAGTTTTTTTTTATTTGGAACACTAAGGGGTACTTTGCACACTACGATATCGCAGGCCGATGCTGCGATGCCGAGCGCGATAGTCCCAGCCCCTCATCATTGTGATAGCTGCCGTAGCAAATATTATCGCTACGGCTGGTTAACATGGACTCACCTATCGTGCGACGTCGCTCTGGCCGGCGACCCGGCTCCTTATTAAGGGGGCGGGTCGTGCGGCGTCACTGCGACGTCACACGGCAGGCGGCCAATAGGAGCAGTGGGGCGGAGATGAGCGGGATGTAAATGTGGCACCCCAGGGTTGCCACAGTAACAACACAAAGGGTTAACTCCCCACACACAACACCAAGACCTCCTGGCCAGAAGGGGGAGACCAAGCTGCTTCCCTGTATATTCTGGTGGGAAGGGGAAATGGTCAGTAGTTTCAGTTTGTGAGTTCAGTGCAGAGAACTGAGGAGAAAGGATCTGTAGGTTGGAAGCTGGCTTTAGCTCACCTCAGGATCCACTGACCAATTCCAGGCCTAGCTGAGGGTCTGAGGGAAGGAGACAGAGTACACAGAGGAACATTCCTGGGAGGCAGAGCATTGCAGAGCTCACCCCAGTGGAGCACACAGAACGGATGCTGGATCCGAGACTGCAGGTTACATACTGTACAGTTAACACCAGAGAAGTGAGGATTCCACATTCTCTATCTGTACCACAGACACAGCAACAAACGCAGAGTTCAGGAACATACTAGGAAGGACTCGAGTTGCCTGTCAGGTCGGTACCTAGGAGCAGAGCAGAGCCGGCTGCCTAGTTCACACAGCAGCAGGGCCACAGACACACAGTGCAGGCAAGGAAGCCAACACGGCCCGGCTGGGTGGGAGAAACCCTGAACCCCTCACAGACTCCGTGGACAGTACTCTGCTGAATACCATCATCAGTAAAAGACAAAGAAACTGCAAAACCGTGAGTCTGCCTGTTTATTGTGCTCGTGTCCTGCACTCCCCTCATAGACTAATACTCTGCCCCGGGGAAAAGGCTCTACCCATGGGGAGCCGTCCCATCTCAAGCTGCCATCCATCACCCCCGGAGGTTCTGCAGCAGCGGTGGTCATCTCTGATCACATTCCACGGGTGGCGTCACGAACATAACCCCCCTTTTTATTGTGGAACCAGGGAGCACGGACCGGGTCACGACACCGTGATCCCCTTTCCAGAAGCAACCCCTTGGCCCGGTTCTGGGTATCCCCTTAACCCCTGGCGACACATAAACATCCCGCCCACCTCTTTCCCTCCGCATTGCAGCCGGGACGCAGGTAGGAGATGTTCCTCGCTCCTGCCACTTCACACACAGCGATGTGTGCTGCCGCAGGAGCGAGGAACAACATCGGACCGTCACGTCAGCGTAATTATGGAATTCGCCGACGTTACACCGATGATACGACTACGACGATTTTGCGTTCGTTAATCGTATCATCTAGGATTTACACACTACAATGTCGAGAGCGACGCGGGAAGTGCGTCACTTTCGACATGACCCCACCGACATCGCACCTGCGATGTCGTAGTGCGCAAAGTACCCCTAACCCTTGTTTGAAGCCACGTCCCATCTGCACTCGTTTAGATGCAGCTTTGTATGCAGGGGTTCTATCTAATGGCAAAACAGCTTGCCATCAAACACAGTGATACGGGAGGTTACAGGGGTTTTACCATAATAGTAAATCCATTCTGTATAAATATCTTGTAAAACGCAATAAACTTTTGAAATACAATTAATTTTCAAAATTCCATATTTTTTTTTTTATTACAAGCTTACCTATGTCGTCGGATTTCATGTCTTCTTATTTTTTGTATGGTCTGGTTGGAGCATGTGCAGATTTTTCCGGACTAAATGGTATTTAGTTACAGAGACCAGGGAGCACTCATAGCTAGTGATGAGAAAGCACAAATGTGCTCGGGTGCTCGGTACTCGATTTGAGTGTGTCGGACACTCAGAAATGCTCAACTCAAGTACTAAGCACAATCGGAGTCAATGGATGACTTTGAGCATATTTTTCTCGAGTCCTCATTCTGTTACGTGCCTTGACACAGCCCCTTTCCACCACAGTCCCCATCATCAATGGACAGTAGACATCACCGGTTACCTTCATTTTGTCTTCTTGGCCACCCCAGTTCATATTATTTAGTGTACAGCTGGCAGCGCCCAGCAACGTCTGCTCTGTGTGCACCATCCAAAAGTTCCCCCTTGGCCAAAGTAACTGTGCGGTCAAGTCTCCATTCCAGAAGTGATTTATTTTCTGGAACAGGGACTGGAAGTAGCACAGTTACTTTGACCGAGGGGGAACATTTGGACAGTGCACAAAGAACGGAAGTTACTGGGCGATTCCAGCTGCATGCCGGAAGTTAGGGATTGGGGTGGCGGGAAAGATGTAATGGAGGCTACTGGGCAATAGGGACTGTGGTGGCCAGCAGCTGTGTTAGGTCAGGTAACAGAATGGGAACTCGAATATTTAGCTCGAGCACCCACACTACTGAACAGAGCACCAAGCGTGCCCGAGCACCCTAGTGTTCGATCAAGTACCCAGCAGTGTCAAACACGCTCGCCCATCACTACTCATAACTAGTGATGAGCGAGCTAAAATGATCAAGTGCTCGGTACTCAAATCAAGCAAGTCAGACTCTCATCACTGGCTCAAGTCGAGTACCGAGTATAAAGGCAAATCATTAGGAAACTTGAACATTGTTCTGGAAGACCCTAACAGGAGGGCTGAGGGAGGCAGTAAAATTGCTGATATTGATAGAAACAGCGCTCAAATGGAAAGGGAACAGCATGGGGAAGATGCCTGGACATATCTCTAACTCCCAGGTTGAAGCTGGATACTAAATAATGAAAAAAACACCTACAGTAAAGCAGAAAACTGGGGAATGATATTATCAGGCTGGGATGATCTGTGGTTATTTGCCCTTCCCAGCCTAAAAATACCAGCCCACAGCCACTGCAGAATTAGTGCATCACATTAGATAGCAACATTGATATTAACAAGCGTAGATGAAATGAAGGACTTATTATGAATTGTCAAGATGGAAAGCTAAAATATAGAACTCATACTCAATACAAAAAAGACATTTCCTTCTATACAGAATAATGGGCCCCACATTGTCTTCCATATAGTATAATGTGCCCCATATTGTCTTCTATATAGCATAATGCAACCCACATTGCCTTCCCCATAGTATAATGCACCCACATTGCCTTCGATATAGTATATTGGGCCCCACATAATACTCCATACAGAATAATTGCTGCACTCAATAAACTAAGTGAAACATTACTGGAATCAGGGTCTCTGTCCCTACCTCATGCTGTTGTCAGATTATAGCAAAATCCTGCTGACATATTTCCTTCAATTGTTTTTCCGAGATCTTTTACATAAATGGATTTATAACCATGATAAAACTTCTTTAAGCTGCCAGCCAGGAGATTTGCTAATTCCCCATTTGGAAAAGCCAATAACTTGGGTAGGCAGGAAGCGTTCGTAGGAACTCTAGATCCGGACAGTCAGGGTATGGCTCCACTAGCGTACACTGTAGCTTCCGATGCGTGAGCATCAGAAGTGATATACAATTGACCCTCTGCGGCGGGTGTGAGCCGAGGGTCAAGCGACAGTGATGCCATCTTGCGATCACATCACAGATGCGGAGAAGAGGGAGGGAGCACATTCTCCCATCTCCTCCCCGGCCTGTCTCTGCGTACATCGCACTGTGGTCAGATGACATGTGAGTGCAGTGCGATGTTTCACACGCTCCCATAGATTTGTATGGGGGGTGCGTAAGCCGAGAATCACTGCCAAATGTAGCATGCTGCGATTCATTGCCGCTATGGCAGGAGAAATCAATCACAGATGGACACTGCCCCATAATTTTGCGCTAGAGTTAGAACAATGCGATGTTTTATCAGATTGCACTCGTCCGTACAAAACGCAAGTGGAACCGTGTCCTCAGTCTGATTCTATGTTCATACGCAGCCTTTCTCCAGCTTTTTTTTCTGCAGCCAAAACCTGTTCTCTGGACAGTAAAATCGCTCAGTCCAAAATGCAGATTTTGAAGCCTTTTTGCTGTTTTTGTTGCATCTTTTTGGTGAGGATTACATGTGTGATTTGTCCACAGTACATATGTGGCACCCCTGAGGCTTCAGTCGCCACAGGGTACTGCACCTCACTTAAGGTGCGGTACTTATCCCGGGTCCGGAGGAGGTCGGTGCAGGTATCACACACATTTCATCAATACACACCGTAGGTTGCCCTCCCCACTGAGGACTGGGCTAGGGTCGGGTCTTAAGGTTGCTAACCAAACACTTGGGCATTCATCCACTAGCAACAGGGACCCAGGGGAGGAGCAGCCACCAAGGGGGAGTAGGAGCCATACCCACAGAAAGGGAGTCGAGTTCCGGGAGGGAACAGGACAGGAGTGGTACACCGGTAGCTCCTGTAGGACAAAGGAGAATAAAACAGTTGCTGAGGGGAGACCTTCATTGCTCCCTTGGAACTGGCGCTGTGCAGGGTACAGAGCCCTGGTGTGGAACATACTCCACATTGGACCACCAGAATCTGACGGACAGGGGGATTGTATGTCCTTCTGGCCACCACAAAATCCTGGAGCCCAGTGGCACAAAGGAACCGGGGCCATGAGTAAGGTCAGGCCCCACCACGTATCCGCGTCACCTGCAATCGGGATGGGAGCTAATATTACAAGAACTGAGGTCCTCAAGTAGCTTCAGGCCATGGGGATCCAACACAAAAATCGCAAAGGGGAAGGGTCTACGGACTAGCGCCCAGCGACGAGTAAAGTTAACCCGTTGCCTCGTGGGTGCTACACATGCTTTAGAAAAATATTTTTATTCACTAAAAATACAGTAAAAAAAAATGCAGCAATAAAAGAGTAAAGCCAGCTTTACACCTTACAATTAGCTATGCGATCTCGTATGCGATGTGACACGCCCAGGTCGCATATGCGATTGAATGAGATTGCACGTAGGTCGTTCATTTGCTGTCACACGTGCGTTAGTAGCCTATGTTAAATTGATCAAATTTGTGTGCGATCCTTTAGATCATGTGTTCTGTGACGTATGCATCGGGCACCCTTTTTTTTTTTTATTTATTGACTTGCCAAGCGTGTGTAATGTGTAGGGATGCGTTTTTACTATGTCATCTGCCATTCAGCTCTGCTACATGGCCGCTAACAGCAGACACAGACAGCCATGTAGCAGCGGTGAATGGCAGATGACAGCAGACACAGACAGAGCCGCACTGTCAGAATGAACTCGGGTGAACTTCACCCGACTTCATGGTCATGCTGCGGCTCTGTCTGTGTCGCGCCCTGATTAGCGGTCACCAGTGAAGGACTCACCGGTGACCGCTAATCTCCTGAGTAACTGAATTGAGCAGCCCTCTCTCATACTCACCGATCCCCGATCCCCGGCGCTGCACGGCGTTCACACTGCTCCGGCGGCTTATACTGTTTTGAAAAAGCTGGCCGCCCATTAAACAATCTCGTATTCCCTGCTTTACCCGCCCACCGGCGCCTATGATTGGTTACAGTGAGAAACGCCCCCACGCTGAGTGACAGGTGTCACACTGCACCCAATCACAGCAGCCGGTGGGCGTGTCTATACTGTGTAGTGAAATAAATAAATAAATAATTAAAAAAAACGGCGTGAGGTCCCCCCCAATTTTAAAACCAGCCAGATAAAGCCATACGGCTGAAGGCTGGTATTCTCAGGATGGGGAGCTCCACGTTATGGGGAGCCCACCAGCCTAACAATATCAGCCAACAGCCGCCCAGAATTGCCGCATACATTAGATGCGACAGATCTGGGACAGTACCCGGCTCTTCCCGATTTGCCCTGGTGCGTTGGCAAATCGGGGTAATAAGGAGTTATTGGCAGCCCAAAGCTGCCAATAAGTCCTAGATTAATCATGTCAGGCGTCTATGAGACACCCTCCATGATTAATCTGTAAATTACAGTAAATAAACACACACACCCGAAAAAAATCATTTATTAGGAATAAAAAACACAAACATATACCCTGGTTCACCACTTTAATCAGCCCCAAAAAGCCCTCCATGTCCGGCGGAATCCAGGATGCTCCAGCGTCGCTTCCAGCGCTGCTGCATGGAGGTGACCGGAGCTGCAGAAGACACCGCCGCTCCGGTCACCTCCACGCAGGTAATGAACACAGCCGCGCGATCAGCTGAGCTGTCACTGAGGTTACCCGCTGTCACTGGATCCAGCGGTGGATGCAGCGGTGGCCGCGGGTAACCTCAGTGACAGCTCAGCTGATCGTGCTACTCACCTCCGCTCCGGTCAGCTCCAGTCAGCAACTGAGGTGAGTAGCGCGATCAGCTGAGCTGTCACTGAGGTTACCCGCGGCCACCGCTGCATCCACCGCTGGATCCAGTGACAGCGGGTAACCTCAGTGACAGCTCAGCTGATCGCGCCGCTGTCTTCATTAGCTGCGTGGAGGTGACAGGAGCGGCTGTGTCTTCTGCAGCTCCGGTCACCTCCATGCAGCAGCGCTGGAAGCGACGCTGGGCCATCCTGGAGTACGCCGGACATGGAGGGCTTTTTGGGGCTGATTAAAGTGGTTAACCAGGGTATATGTTTGTGTTTTTTATTTCTAATAAAGGATTTTTTCGGGTGTGTGTGTTTATTTACTGTAATTTACAGATTAATCATGGAGGGTGTCTCATAGACGCCTGACATGATTAATCTAGGATTTATTGGCAGCTATGGGCTGCCAATAACTCCTTATTACCCCGATTTGCCAACGCACCAGGGCAAATCGGGAAGAGCCGGGTACAGTCCCAGAACTGTCGCATATAACGTATGCGGCAATTCTGGGCGGCTGTTGGCTGATATTGTTAGGCTGGGGGGCTCCCCATAACGTGGAGCTCCCCATCCTGAGAATACCAGCCTTCAGCCGTATGGCTTTATCTGGCTGGTTTTAAAATTGGGGGGGACCTCACGTCGTTTTTTTTAATTATTTATTTATTTCACTACACAGTATAGACACGCCCACCGGCTGCTGTGATTGGGTGCAGTGTGACACCTGTCACTCAGCGTGGGGGGCGTGTCTCACTGTAACCAATCATAGGCGCCGGTGGGCGGGGAAAGCAGGGAATACGAGATTGTTTAATGGGCGGCCGGCTTTTTCAAAATAGTAAAAGCCGCCGGAGCAGTGTGAACGCCGTGCAGCGCCGGGGATCGGGGATCGGTGAGTATATGAGAGAGGGGGTAAGAGGGATAGACTGACATGGACAGAGAGTGAGGGACAGAGATAGTGACCGACTGACAGAGATTAGTGAATGACAGACATTGTGAGGCGCTTCAAAACGCAGCTTTTCAGCTCCGCTCTGAAACAGGCCTTTTTTAAGCTGCGGTGCAGAGCGCACACCTGCGCACATAGCATCAGACACCGAAATCGTATGAGGGATGTCACACGTTACAATTGACTAGTCTCGTACTACCAAACGTCCAATGTATGAGGAATAAACGACGTGTATGCGATCACCGTATTTTCGTTCAATATCGATCACACGTAGGTTTCACACGCAAACACGTCACGAACGATGCCGGATGTGCGTCACTTACAACTTGACCCCCGACGACGGATTGAAAGATTTATTGAAGTGTGTAAAGCAGGCTTAAGACCTGTTTGCTAAGCTTTTTGTACTCTTCTTGTTTTCTACGGGTAAGAAAAACAAGAAATGCTGAATGAATTGACATTCTGCAGACAGGTGGATCCTCACAGAGTTCACATACTTGGAGTCATATGACGGCCCAATACCGGTACAGGAGAATCCTGACATTGCGCACTGTGAGGATTTACATAGTGACTACAGACTTGAGACCCAAACATGGACAATCCCTTTAGAGAAGGCATTTGCTGTCTCCACTAGGCACCAATATACATAAAAGTCACCCTTCACAATCCTGTATGTGCCCCTGCTATAGTGGTGATGTATTTTATATACAGGCCTTAATGCTTAGATAATTTACCTGATTTCCAGAGCTCTGAGACATCTTTTTTTATCACTGGTTCTGAAACTGGGGAAGAAGCATTAAAGAGAGATATGGTCAGTTTTTGGCTTCATATTTAGGACATAAAAGCTCAATATTAATGGTAGCAGATGGGGAGGTTGATTAAACCTAGTGCAAAGGGAAATTGATGTGTTGTGGCAGCCACATTGGCAAATTTGTGAACTGCAGATATCTTGTATATTGGTTGACAGTTCAGTTGACATTGCCCTAGCGACCATGTTGGTAATCCATACATGCCGGATGAGAGACCTGTGAACCTCATCCTACCTCACAGCATCTCTGGCGCCTCTTCTTATTAATAAGCCAAGCAGTATATCGGTACGGCATGACGCATACATGATGTCTAATAATCAGAAGAGGCACCGGGGATACCAGTAGCCAGCAGCTACCAATTACACATGTGGCTGCTACATCAGGGCCAGCAAATCTTTTTACTTGACAATATGTCGCATCTCCAGGACCTGCTCCTGTGATGTCTTGTTCCTGTCACAAGGCATTGCCATTGTGGCACCCTGGACTAGCCAGGTCGTCACAGATAACACTCACACACCCCCACCCCCATTAGACAGTGACACCAGCCAAACCAAAAACCCTTGTTGCCTCCCTCCAGTGTCTGATGTCCACACCAGGTGGGGCGGAGCCAAGCGGTTGGCCCCACCCACCGAGGAGTTCACAGGCCTGGAGGCGGGAAAAAGAACAGTTCAGTCCAGGAGGTGGAAGTGAGAGGAGTAAACACTTAAGTGTCTGGGTTTGTGGCCCAGGCACTGACAGCAAGGTTGGCAGACGGTGGTGGCCGTCTGCAGGAGTGGTAAAGCAACGCGGAACCGTAGGACAGGGGTCGGGCGTTGGCCCGCCGGTACCAACCGGGGAGCGAAGTGAAGCCAGCACACACAGGCAGGGTCATCGGACCCCGACCAGGCTTGGAGCTGCCGACAATAGTCAAATCCAAATGTGACCGGAACCCCAGGGGTTTCCTAACAACCAAAGACCCGATAGAAGGCAACCACCCACACCGTGAGGGTATACAGCTACCGCCTAAGGCTAGAGACCCAAGGGCCAGCGCCTGCGGGCAAACGGGCTCCTCCGGCATCCATACACCGGGGAGCGGACTACCATTGGGGATCCATAGTAGTCAACTGAGCACATCAAGGTGCAGGGAAAGACAGCCGCCATCACCTGTCCGGGGAGAGACACTGTAGCCGGCAGCGGGACCCATCCATCCAGCCGTTTGGTTTACCGAGGACTTTGTGCATCTCTTATTGAGTGAGTACACCCGTGCCATCCGGCACCGCGCCGCGCTGTCCCTGCAACCCTGCACCTCACCAACCCAGCCTCCCCGTCACATCACCGGGCCCCGGGACAACCGACCCCTACCCACGGAGGGGGAAAACAACATCCCAGCTGCTCCCTACCATCGCTCCCGGGATCCCCGTCACCAGCAGCGGTGGTGCCCACCTTCACCACGACCCGTGGGTGGCGTCACGAACTAAATCCCCCAAACCAACCACCCTTTTCACTCACGGGCGAGGAGCGCCGCTCGAGTCCCCAGATCCGACCCACCGCTCGAGCCACCGAGCAGCAGCCGCAGCAGCGCCGGACCCGAGCGTTAGCGAGCGCGCAGCAGCGGTGGCGTGCTCCCCGCCCGCGACACCATATTTACTCCATGAGTGGTAATGGAAAAGACGTTGGGACCAGACGCTCCCATCGAGTCTGGCAGTATGGGTGTATGCTGTCCAGTTGGGGTAAACGACTTCGCTATTTGGCCAATGGGACAACATCACGTGCTAGTAAAACTAGCATTTTATTGCTAGAATTTGCCAGCTATAGTTCAGTCTAAGCTCTGGTCTACTCATGCAGATCTGCTCCTGCTTTACCTGTTTGATTCTCGTTATGACTTTGACCAATTTACTAACAACTCTGACTCATGATTTTGTCCCTTGTCTGCACTCCTAGTCCTGCGCCAGTGACATGACCATTCTTGCTAGCCCGCTCCACCCATCACTGGCTACTCCAAGGACTCAACCTACAGCCCCTGTGTAAGTCCACATCCCTGCACATGGGTTAAAGGTTGAAGGCCAGGGCTCTCCTGGTAGTTGGAGTAGCTAGTACAAACTCTGTCCTGGAAGCCCTATTTATTGCTGCCAGGTGACCAATGACAGTGGTAACATTTACATTGTAGCTGTCCCTTTTACACTGGCCCATGCTCACCTGTTTCTTGACCACTGGGATTTTTAAAGGGATGCCAACTCCCTTTCATACATTTGTTATTTTTATTTTCCATGATGGGGATAATAGGGATGATAGGGATACTGTATGTTAAGAATTGCAGTCACCTTCTGAGATGTTTCCAACTTGTTTAGATGATTATGGTTCATATTCTGGTTTATTTTATTATTTTTTATTTTTGTATATATATATATATATATATATATATTATATATATATATTTATTTTATATATATATATATATATATATATATATATATATATATATATATATATATATATATATATAAAAATATAAATAAATATATATATATATATATATGTCATTAGTATATTGGAATACTATGATATATGAATACACTGTATATGTATAACTATTTATGATATTTATCTGCATACAGTGCCTTGGAAGAGTATTCCTACCCCATGAATTCATCCTCATTTTTTCACATTACATCCACAAACTTAAATGTACTTTGCTGGGATTTTCTGTGATATACCAAAACAAAGGGGCAAATATCTGTGTAGTGTAAAGTAAATGATACTTGGTTTTCTAACTATTTAAAAAATTTAAATCTGAAAATTTTGCCATGCATTTGTATTCAGCCCCCTGTACTTTCATACCTGAGTGACCAATTACTTCCAGAAGTCACCTAATTATTAAATTGAACCCCCTGCATGTAATTTATTCTCAGTATAACTGTCATGGCTCGGTTTGGGAATTTCATCCAATGCCCTGTTGTTGCACGGTCGGTTCTTCTGTCCACTGAGCGATTGCCTTTTCTTCCCAGTTCAAATACTGATGGTTCAAATTGTCTTTGTTCTCACTTCTTCATTCGCTCCTCTCCAGGTGTTTGTCATTTCCCCATTTTGGTCTGCCCTATCACATTCTGGGTTTGGTTTTATATTTTCACCTTTCACTCTACTTCTTTGCTGGCTATACCTCCTAGGCAGACTTGTGCTCTTCAGCTTAGGAGTTTACCTTATTGGGTAGACATCAGTATAATTCCTGCATTGGGAGGTTTTATTTGATCCGCTTATTTGTAATTCTCTTTAGCTTTACTTCTCTACCTTATCTGAACTTGTTTTGGTTATCTCACTCTGGGGTTTTGTATCTTCCTGCACACTTTCCTCTCCTTTTGTTAACAGAGTGTTGTGACTTCCCCTCTGGTCTTTCAGGACATACAATAAACACCTTGATGGCCTTTTAGGGAGTCTGGTCCAAGGTGGTGTTCTGAGTTGTGTGCCTAGAGTCTTTCTTGTCTGTAAAGGAACCAGTTGGGTGCATAGTCTCTGTAGTAGGTGTTCCTTTTTTCCGTTAACCATGTGTGAGAGTGAGTGTTTACGTTTATAACAATTACTACAGCAGTTCTGTGAAGTCCTCAGGGATTTGTTTGATAACATTAGGGATCAAACAGTATCACTAAAACCAAGGAAAAGACCAACAGGTCAGGGATAAAGTTGTGGAAAAGAGTAAAGCAGGGTTAGGTTCCAAAAAAAATAGCCCAAGCTTTGAACATCTCCCAAAGCACTGTTCAACCTAAAATGGAAGGAGTTTGGCACAATTGGAAATATTTCAAGACATGACCATCCACCTAAACTGACATCTAAGCAAGAGAGCACTAATTAGAGAAGCAGCCAAGAGGCCAATGATCACTCTGCAGGAGCTGCTGAGATCCACAGCTCAGGTAGAAACAGGTAGCATGTGGTTCTCTGGTCAGATGAGACCAAAGTTGAAATATTTGGGATAAATGCAAACCACTACAAGTGGCAGAAAACTAACACTGCACATTACCCTGAAAACACAATCCCCACCATCATACATGGTGGTGGCAGACTCATGCTGTGGAGATGCTTTTTTTTTTATAGCAGGGATAGGGAAGCTGGTCAGAGTTGATGGGAAGATGGATGGAGCTAAATACAGGGCAATCCTGGTAGAAAGCCTGTTAGGCGGGCTTCACATCAACGGTATTCTGCCGCAATGCCAGATCCGGCACAAGTGCGTTTCTCTTCAATGCATTTCCTATGGACTCGCGGCAAGTTCCGGTTATATGCGGTTGTGTATGACAACCGCATGTGACCAGAACTTGCCGCGAGTCCATAGGAAATGCATTGAAGTGAAACGCATTTGTGCCGGATCATGCGGCATTGCGGCAGAATACCGCTGCTGTGATGCCCGCCTTAGAGGCTGCAAAAGACATGAAACTGAAACTTGAAACTGAGGCTTAGGTTCATCTTCCAGCAGGACAACAACCCTAAACATTCAGCAAGAGCTACAATGGATGGTTTAGATCAAAGCATACTCATATATGTAAATGGCCCAGTCACATTCCGGACCCAAGTTTAATTGAAAATGTGTTTTAAAACTTGAATATTGCTGATCACAGACGCCCCCATCCAGTCTCACTGAGCTAGAGCTATTTTCAAAGAAGAATGGACAAATATTTTAGCTTCCAGATGTGCTAAGCTGGTAGAGACATCCCCCAAAAGACTTGCAGCAGTGATTGCATTGAAAGGTGGTCCTAAAGTATTGACTCAAGGGGGCTGAATACAAATGCATGGTACAATTTTCAGATTTATATCTTTAAAATATTTTGAAAAGCATGTTTAGTTTCCTAGTGTTGATATATCACATAAAATCCCAATAAATACATTGCAATTTCTGGGTGTAACATGAAAAAATGTGGAAAGGTTCATGGGGCTTGAATACTATGTCAAGGCACTGTAATATATTATTTTACAATTATGTGAAAAATTTTACCAAATGAAAAAAAGTACTTACCATTAAACTTCAGAACCGAGAGTTCATCATTTAGAGTTGCATCTGGAGGAGGAAAGAAAAGTGTTCATTGCCATTCACTGATTTGCAGACCACTTAAACAGGCAAATATCAAAGTTCAAAAATAAGGAACAAAAGTCAGAGAAGGTGCACACGTAGGATAAAGGCGTCTCCATTACTGGAGGACTATGTTGACATGGCATGGAGTTTTTGGATCTGGAGTTTGAAGCAGATCCACTTTAAAATCCACATTGAAAACTGCTCAAATAAGCTATGAATAATATTTGATATAGATTTTTCATAAAAAAGTGATTCACAATGCTGGTACTTAGCAGAATTTTAAACAGTGGCGCCCCCTGACAAAGAAACCGAAACATGTGTCAGGTGTCTCACGCTACCAACGGTAACCATTTTTTAGATATATATGCAGCAATAAGCCTGTAGGTAAAGCCCCTTTCACACAAAGCGACGCAGCAGCGATCACGACGAGCGACCTGACCTCATCAGGATCGCTGTTGCGTCGTTACATGGTCGCTGGTGAGCTGTCAAACAGGCAGATCTCACCAGCGACCAGTGACCAGCCCCCAGCCAGCAGCGACGCGTGGTAACGATGCTGCGCTTGGTAACTAAGGTAAATATCGGGTAACCATTACCCGATATTTACCTTGGTTACCAGTGCACACCGCTTAGCGCTGGCTCCGTGCACTCATAGCCAGAGTACACATCGGGTTAATAAGCAAACATTTGCTTAGTGAAGGGCAAGCACTAAACTACTCGGGTGTTCGTCATGAGTAACAAGCATAATTGAAGTCAATGGGAAACTTGAGCATTTTCTGGCAGACCCACAAAGGGGGTCCTGGAAATACCACTGACATGGAATTGAAACAGCATGGGGAAGATGCCTGGATGCATCTCTGACACCCAGGTCACTTCTGGAAACAATGTTGTCAGAGTATTATGCCTCTTTTATGGACAAACAATAAAACATACAAAACTGAAAATAAAATTGATTTCAATTGTCCAAGAGTACAAACAGTATAATATTGCAGCATGGATGTATAGGACAGGGCCTGGAACAAGGCCTGGCCCAGCATTTCTACCTTAAACATTGATCAGTAACAGATGGATGAGTGACAGGTGTAGGCCTGGTGCTCTGATACCCCTACCACTACAGACAACACACAATTTGGAGACCCAACTTGGAGTCTCCCCTTTTCTAAAAATTAGAGGCAGACACCAGGAAAGTAGCATCAAATGCCCAAGAGTTCCCATAGTGTCGTGGTGCAACAGTTAGTCATGGGCCATGCAAGAGACAGGGTCTGAGGCAGCATTTACAGCTTTCAAATTAAGTTAAAATTAAGAGGTGGATGAGTGACCGGTGTAGGCCTGGTTCTCTGAGACCTCTGCCACTACAGGCAACACAAAACAAGAAGACCTGAATAAGAGTCTCCATTTCCAAAAAAATGTGGCTTGTCATGACTCAGGAGGAAGCAAAAGGAGGTGAAATAAGAGGAATATTAGGTGGTTCATACATAAAAAAAAAAGCCAAATTGTAAAAGTAGCAATGGTAGACACACTGATTGTTGCACCACCAAGGCACTTGTTAGTAACATCAGCAGCAGTAGCAACAGCAACTACGACAAAGGTGTCACAGACTACAATAATGCAAGATCAGTGCAGCGCACTGAAAACTACACCATCGCCTAGCCTTCACATTCTGCAACTGGGTGGAAACGTTAATGGAGATCCATGACTTGTTCATCTTGATGAAAGTTAGACGGTCTACACTTTCCGGAACAGCTGGATGCGCTTATCCAACAGGACACCACCAGCAGCGCTGAAGACACGTTCTGAGAGAACGCTGGCTGCTGGGCATGACAAAGCCTCCAAAGCATGTGTGAAGCCCCGAGAACGCTGTGTCGGTGCATTACCTTCAGGGACTCCACTAGCTCAGTCTGGTCACAGGTAGGAAATCTTCTATTTGTCGTGACGCCACTCTCAGAATTGCGGTCAGTGGGGACCGCCACTGCAGGTTAAGGGATGCCTGGGGCTGATGGTGGGTGCAGTCGGGTGTAGTAGCCTCCTGAGAGTGAGGCAAGCCCCAGGGCCCTGTGTAGATGTGTAGAACCACAAGGCGCAGAATAACTCCACACAAGCAGGATGTCTTTCAGGGGTTTTACTCACAGTTGATGGCAGGGTGAGTAACCCGGGCGTAGCTGGGATGAACCAGGCTGGAACCAGGTATCCTTCAGGCTGACTTATGATGGTGACTACCGACTCGCCTTCCTTAGCCCTTAGTGGTTTGGGGTAACCCCGACTTTTAGTCCCTATGGGGGTCACCCAGGGAAGTTGCTGAAGCCTCTCTCCCCTTCAGTTGCCGTTTGCTTGTCGCCTGGACCAGATCACTCCAGCTGCTTGCCTCCTGTGAACTATGGGCCCTAACTGTGGCTACGTGGCTGCGGCTTTTGGGTGTTGTGGTGTGGGCTTTGAGGGCCCCACACCGGCAGGTTTAGCAAGGAAAGGTGGATCTATCCCCGCTCCGGGATCTGCCGCCCGTTTGGGCCTGGTACTCCCTAGCAGTCTCCTTACTTCCCACTCTGTGCTCTCTCTCTAGCTGGAGATGGGTTTCGGGTAGCACTCCTAGGTGACCGTTCTCCCCCGTCGGTAGCCACTGCGCGGGCGCTGTCAGACTGCAACAGCCCCAGGGGTAGGGGTCAGCTCCTCTCGGAGCTCCCTGGACTCTGCACTGCACTGAACCGGCTCACTGCTCCTGTTCTTGCCTACGCCACCTAGCAACCAGGCTCTCTTACCACACCCCTTGAGAGGAGATGGAGGCTTTTGGCCCCCTCCACTATTCCAGTGGAGGTGAAGGCTTTTCCCCCTCCTGGGATCCCCAGGGGTCCTCTCATAGGTACATGTGTGAGGCCTGATCACTATGCGCCTGTGTAGTCACACCTCGGTCAGCCTTCTGGATTACCTGTATTGTACTGTCCCCAGCATGGGTGCAGTACTCAGTGGTGCCTGACCAGGTCAGGGGCGCCACATTCCCCCTTAGTTATCACCAGCACGTCCTCGGGCTGCAAGACAACATTTTAAAATGCATAAAACAGTAAAACATGGTAAAACATTTAAAACCACCAGGTACCATACATCACCACCCTCCACCCACAAGTCCGTTAACCCACCCAAGACCCTCTCACGTTGGCCGCGCCTTCAGCCTCTTCTGGCAGGATGTAGAGGCGGCTTTCATGGGCTGGTGGTCTTCAGGGTATACCTGGCCTGGTGGAGCCGCGCCTTCAGCCTCTTCTGGCAGGATCCAGAGGCGGCCTTCACAGTTGGTGCTGACCAGGTACCCTCTTTGTGGTGGAGAGCCAGGCCCCATAAACAGGCATGCTCTCTGGTCGCAGGTGAGCCAAGGCCCTATATACGGACGTGCTCCCTGGTTGCAGACGAGCCAAGCCCCTAAACAGGCTGACTCTGGTGGTGGTGGTGCCCTCTGGTGTAACTATTTACACTGCGAGAGTTTGTGGCTATAGCCAGTTCATAGCCTTAAGGTTCATTTCTCACATTAGTTTATGTGGGCACATCTCTTAAACAGTAACGTTGCAAACTTTTCAAAACTTTAACTTGCTGTACTTTACTTTGCTTTATGCAGATTCCTCTTCACCAGGGCTTGGGCCTGTAGGGCTGCGGCACCTGTTGGTTTCTTGATCTCTTTCAACATCTGTGGGTTCTTTGTATTTTCTTTCTTCTTCTTCAGTGTCTGTTTCTCTTTCTTTAGGACATGGCGTGACATCTAGGGCATACCAGCCTCTTTCGCCTTGATGCATGGTAAACTGCACTGTGTCTCCCATCCTTAGGTTTCTTCCAGGATGTCCTCTGGGCAAATGAGCTCTCACGTCTCTTCTGTTGACAAAAATGCCTTCTTTCATACCAGGTGCTACGATGAAGCCGTATCCTGATTTTAGGCTAAAATCTTCCACTACTCCTCGACAAAGGGGTCCTCTGACCTGGGCTTTGGCTCTTCTCAGGAACCGTTTCTCCTCTAGGTCTCTGGCCGTTATTTCATCTTTATTCTCTGGAGACTGCGGTGCAGGGGAAAACTTGGTTCTACTGCGGCGCCGTGTCCTACGGGCTGGGTTCTGCTGGGTACAGCTTACAAGCTCCCAGGTGAGGCTTTTGGGCAGATCTTCTTCAGCAGACGGTGTTAGGTCTTCCTCATCCCAGCGGGAATATGGCAACATCTCCGGCTCTGGGTATGGATCCACTGCTGGTGGCTCCTGAGTCAGCTCCTCAGCTTCCTGGCCTCCTCTCCCCCTTAGTTCTTCTGAGCACTCCTTTGGTGGCAGTGCTGGGGATGGACTTTCATCAGCAGGCCCAGGCGGGGGACTCTTTGGCGTGGTTGCTGCAGGGGTTGCCGGAATCCTCTTGGGGGTATGCGGAGGTAGCATGTACCGGTCCACCATCTCCTGTGGGAACTTGGCCTCCAGGTCAGCCTTTAGCTGCCAGTATGCGGGGTCCTCACCTACCAGGGACTTCCTAGCAGGGACTTCCTTAGACTGGGGAGCGGTGTCTGCTCTGGCCTTGCAGGCCGGGGTAAACAATGGTACGTCTGTCTTGTCTTGGCGAGCCGCGCCCGATATGGCGGCGGCCGGGTCTTGGCGGGCCGCGCCTGGCATGGCGGCGGCCTGGTCTTGGCGGGCCGCGCCTGGCATGGCGGCGGCCTGGATGGGCGTTTCTGTCGCAGCCGGAGCCTTAGCGGGCATCGCTACCGTGGCCGGTGCTTGGCGGGACGGACTGGGCTTTGCTGCCGCGGTCTGGGCTTGGCGGGCCGGGCCTAGCATGGCAGCGGCCTGGGTCAGCGTCACACCTGCGGCGTGGATTAGGGTCGCGGCGGCAGCCGGATCTTTGCGGGCCGGGCTGGGCGTTGTTGCAGGGACCGGGTCTTGGTGGGCCGAGCAGGGCATCGCTGCGTCGGCCTGGGCTTGGCGGGCCGCGCCTGGCATGGCTGCGGCGTGGATCAGCGTCGCCGCGCCGGGCGCCTCTTCAGGGACCGCGGGCGTGGCAGCAGGGGTCGGGGCACTCGCGCTGGCAGGGGCATCACTGGACTCACCCATCGGTGGCAGCATCGGGGTCTGAGTCGTCGCCGTCCGGTCTGGCACTCGGCGCGCGGCTCTCTCTTCATAGGCCTGAACCGCCGCGGTCATCCCCAGGAACTCCGCACGTCCCTCTCTGATCAGCCTTCCGACCCTGGCCTCCAGTTGATCGCAGAACTCGGCAAGCTCCCGACACCACCAGGCAGCGGAGCCTGGCTCTGGGTCTCTGCATTCAGACGCCATTTTCTCTAACAACAAGCTGCTGGCTTCTTTTCCGTTCCGCCGTCTCTGGACGCTTCCGCTCTCTTCACAAGCGAGGTCAGAACCCTGCAGGGGATCTCTGGGTAGCCACACCTCTTCGTGGGCGGTAACTTCTCCCAGCGCGGGCTGCTGTTGTTTTTCAGCGCGCTTTTCATGGTGGCAATATGGCGGCGCTTCCAATTTTTCAAGCGGACCGCCCAGGCACATGGTCACCTGTCTGGACAGGTCTAGTCCTTATCCTGTTCGTGACGCCAGATGTGAAGCCCCGAGAACGCTGTGTCGGTGCATTACCTTCAGGGACTCCACTGGCTCAGTCTGGTCACAGGTAGGAAATCTTCTATTTGTCGTGACGCCACTCTCAGAATTGCGGTCAGTGGGGACCGCCACTGCAGGTTAAGGGATGCCTGGGGCTGATGGTGGGTGCAGTCGGGTGTAGTAGCCTCCTGAGAGTGAGGCAAGCCCCAGGGCCCTGTGTAGATGTGTAGAACCACAAGGCGCAGAATAACTCCACACAAGCAGGATGTCTTTCAGGGGTTTTACTCACAGTTGATGGCAGGGTGAGTAACCCGGGCGTAGCTGGGATGAACCAGGCTGGAACCAGGTATCCTTCAGGCTGACTTATGATGGTGACTACCGACTCGCCTTCCTTAGCCCTTAGTGGTTTGGGGTAACCCCGACTTTTAGTCCCTATGGGGGTCACCCAGGGAAGTTGCTGAAGCCTCTCTCCCCTTCAGTTGCCGTTTGCTTGTCGCCTGGACCAGATCACTCCAGCTGCTTGCCTCCTGTGAACTATGGGCCCTAACTGTGGCTACGTGGCTGCGGCTTTTGGGTGTTGTGGTGTGGGCTTTGAGGGCCCCACACCGGCAGGTTTAGCAAGGAAAGGTGGATCTATCCCCGCTCCGGGATCTGCCGCCCGTTTGGGCCTGGTACTCCCTAGCAGTCTCCTTACTTCCCACTCTGTGCTCTCTCTCTAGCTGGAGATGGGTTTCGGGTAGCACTCCTAGGTGACCGTTCTCCCCCGTCGGTAGCCACTGCGCGGGCGCTGTCAGACTGCAACAGCCCCAGGGGTAGGGGTCAGCTCCTCTCGGAGCTCCCTGGACTCTGCACTGCACTGAACCGGCTCACTGCTCCTGTTCTTGCCTACGCCACCTAGCAACCAGGCTCTCTTACCACACCCCTTGAGAGGAGATGGAGGCTTTTGGCCCCCTCCACTATTCCAGTGGAGGTGAAGGCTTTTCCCCCTCCTGGGATCCCCAGGGGTCCTCTCATAGGTACATGTGTGAGGCCTGATCACTATGCGCCTGTGTAGTCACACCTCGGTCAGCCTTCTGGATTACCTGTATTGTACTGTCCCCAGCATGGGTGCAGTACTCAGTGGTGCCTGACCAGGTCAGGGGCGCCACACATGACTGGTGACTTCAGGCCACTCTTCCATTTTCGAAGACCATAATAAAAAAAGGGTTCAAATCTCCCCTTGAAAGCATCAATATTGAGCTCTAGATACTCCTGAACCATCCTCTCCAGTCACTCACTATGTGTCAGACTTGTTCTCTGTTCTGCTGGAGCATGGGATGGTCTAAAAATGTGTGCCACAAATCACAGAAATTGCTTCTGGCACTTAATGTACAAGCTTGTTTCGATACTCCACCATGTGCGTGTCCTTTTCCAGGGGGAAGCATATGGCAAAATTTACTCTTGTACCGTGGATCTAACAGAGTGGCAACCCAGTAGTCAGCACTATTTCTAATCATAACAATATGAGCATCATGTTGCAGATAGTGCAGCAAGAAGGTGCTCATGTGTGTTGGTGGCGGGGTAACACTCAAGCTTGCTTCCTCTGTCCCCTCTAACCAACCACGGACAACAGAGAGGGGATCAATATCATCTTCTTCTTCTCCTGACTTTTGCGTGACCATCACCTCTTCCTCCTCCATTTATTCCTTGGCTCCTGCACCTTCACTAACAGTATATTTGGTACTATGAGCCACCCTTGATTGCTGTACTCCACCCTCCCATGCCATCCACCTATGCGAAAACAGTCTGGACTTTAGAGATACTGATACCCCTTCCTCATCCTCCTCTGCTTCCCCCCCTTCCTCTGGGACCACCACCTCCTCCTGCAGAACATTTAAAGTGTGCTCCAGCATGTAGATGACCGTAATAGTTATGCTGATGATGGCATCATCGGCGCGAATCATCTTAGTAGCTATTTTGAAAGTCTGCAGAAGGGTGCCAAGGTCCTTAATCTGTGTCCACTCTGCAAGCATGATTTGCACCATAACAGGACTGCGCTGGCCCAGGCTATGTGTTATGGCATACTGTACCAGGACTTGTTGCTGCTGCCACAATCGCTGCAACATGTGCAGAGTGGAATTCCACCGTGTCAGCACATCGCATATTAACCGGTTAACCGGTAGACCAAAAGACTTCTGTAGTGATGCAAGTCGATGAGCGAATAGCAGAAGTAAGCACACAGCGACTGTGCCTTAGGCAGCAGTACATCCGGCCAGGATAGTGGCCTAGAAATTGCTGTACAACCAGGTTGTGGACGTGAGCCATGTGTGAGGTTGTCACAGCCTAGCGGTGCCACCAGGTTCGCACCGTTATCGCACATGGCCTTCGATGGCTCCAGGTTCGGTGAAGGCAGCTATTGCTCAAATTTGGCCTGAATAGCTGTCCACAACTCTTCAGCTGTGTGACTGCGTTATTCAATGCATTTTAATTTAAACACTGCCTGATTGCGTTGAGCCTTGGCCAAGCTGTACGGAGCTGGGGGGATTCTCTCTGCACTGTTGAAAGGCGTGTTACATTAAGGCCTGTTTCACACATCAGTAATTATGGTACGTATGTGCTAGTTTTTATACGTACCAGAATCACAGACATACGCAGACCCATTAAAATCAATGGGTCTGCACACATGTACCGCCCCGCGCTCGGCTGCAGCCGAGCCGCTCGGATCCGGGCTCGTTGGATCCGCGGCCCCTTCATCCTCAGGTGCCGCCATGCGGGGAGTCACCACCGGAATCTCCGGACCCGCCGCTCCTGCGACTGGAGCGGGAGCAGCAGCCTCCTCCTTGCCGGCGGCAGTCTCTGCGGGCGCCGCCGCTCCAGCGGTCGGCGCGGGGCCAGCATCAGGCTTGGGAGCAGACATCCTCCATCTGCTCCTCCTTGGTCTTTTCGCGGCACTCTCTTCTTTTGCTGGGTAGTTTCGCTTTTCGACCGCACGCTTTGCTGCACCGCCGTGTTCCCAGGGGGCGGGGCTTCAGCTTTCGCGCCCTTTCTGCGGGGAAGAAGACTCTGGCGGGAATATTCACGCCAAAAGATGGCGGCAAGATAGCAGATTCTGAAAACTTTGCAACGGATCACCGCTGACTTCACTTCAAGGCGCACTTCACTAGGTAAGTGAATAGGTAAGTATCCTGTTCGTGACGCCAGAAGAGTCGATGTGTACCGCCCCGCGCTCGGCTGCAGCCGAGCCACTCAGATCCGGGCTTGTTGGTGGGTGGCTCGAGCGCCTCCGGACCCGGGGTCACTTCGCTCTGAAAGGGGATGCTGGCGCTTTTGGTGGGGGTTAGGTAGGTGCATTGCCGGAGCCGCGCTTGAGTTCGTGACGCCACCCACGGGATGTGGTGAAGGTAGACACCACCGCTGCGGTTTCGGGGCACCCGGGGGAGATGTTTATGCAGCAAGTTGTTAACCCCTCCGTGGGCAGGGATGGCAGCCCCGGGACCCGTTGGGGGTAGCTGGGCGGTGCAGGGCGGTGAGCGGCCAGATGGCACTGTTGTACTCACTGTTATTGACACACACAAGTCTCATGTAAACCAAGTTGATAGTGGTCGGTGCCCGCAGCCGGCTGCGTCTGGTCCCCCACCCGGTTCGGTGGTCTTGGCCTTTCTCCTGCACCGTCTTGTGTAACTGTGGACTGCCTGCACTTCAGCGACGGGAGTCCGCTCCCCGGCTTTGTGAATGTCGGGAGAGCCCTTTTGCCCGCAGACGCTGGCCCGTGGGATCTCTCTGCCTGTGCGGTGGCTTTCTATCCCCCTCGGTGGACTGTTGTCTTCAGTCGGGACTTGGGTGGGAAAGGATCTATAGTCCAGACCGCAATCAGTTAATTAACTCAGTCCAGTGGATTCTAGACCTCGTTTCAGGGTCTGAGTACCCCCCTCTGTGCTCCAGTTTCCATGTCGGTTCCCCGGGTCGGTACCGACGGGCCACTACCCTGTCCCAGTCCACCACGGTTCCACTGAGCCGTCTTCCCGGCTCCTGCAGGCTAAGGCCACCGTTTGCCTCCTAGCCAAAGGTACCTGGGCTCCAACCCCGGCACCTGTCAGACTCCTTCACTCCTCACTCACTACTCAAACTCCACTTCACAACTGACCTCACTTACTGACTGTGTTTCCTGCCTCAGGCCCTCTGAACTCCTTGGTGGGCATGGCCAACCACCTGGCTCCGCCCCCTGGTGTGTCCATCAAGCACTGAGAGAGGTGATTAGGTTTTAATGGTTGGCTGATGTTACCTTATTGGGGGACAGGTGTTGTGCGGGGGTCTATCTGTGACTACCTGGCTAGTCCAGGGCGTCACACACACACATCAGTGATTTTTCACTGACCGTGTCTCCATGGGGCATACACACGTGTCCGTGATGTCCGCATGGAGACATGTCCGTTTTTTTCTGGCATCACTGATGTCCCACGGATCACACTATGGTGTGGTCCATGAAACACGTACCAGAAAAAAGCGTACATTGAAAATAAAGAGCATTTTATACTCACCTTCTCCAACGATGCTCTGTTCAGCCTCTGCTCTCTCCTGCTTCCTGGCCGACTCATTACTGTCGTGCATATTCATGAATCCACGACACAGCCAACCCGGACGTAGATGCAGAGGTCAGACAGCGGCGGCCGGGTGCTGCACCGTGGCACTCTTCAGCACCACGGACAGCAGGAACGGGACAGGTGAGTTTATGTCCATGTGCAATCATGGAGCACAGAGCACGGATTGCACATGGACAACCAACATGTACCGTGAATCACGGCACACAGAGGGACATATGCGTTTTTAACACGTCAGTGAAAAACGTGTCTGTTTTCACTGACGCGTGAAACAGGCATAAAAGAGAGGTTGAAGGCACAACTGGATATTATTATGGGTTATTTGAAGCAGATTCTGTAATGGGATGATGATCCAGCGTCTGAATGCTGGATATAGAGTCGGTAGGACTTTTTTTCTAATATGGGCAATTAGCATCGGCCTCATGGAGTTTTTGCTTTCCTCTGGATGAACATGTTAGATTATATTGAACTCGAAGGGCTTATGTCTACCTTCAACCTTAAAATCTATGAAAATATGAAACATATACTATAGACTTCAAAAAAGGTGGTAATGTAAAGATGAATATGGTGGAAACAAAATAAAGGAGCAAAACTCTGAAAACTCAACAAAAAAAGAAGCACAAATACAATAATGAATTTGGCTCATACTGATTTATTAAACTGTAACCAAATCATGGGATAATGTGACCTAAAAACAAGATTACAGGTTGTGGCCCAAGCAAACTAGACATTGAAGAATATGACACTAAACCACCTGAAAAATTGCCACACAAGGGGCAAAACGTTTTGCACAAGAAACGCATCTTCAGTACTTACAATGTCCAAACAGGATTCCGGTGAGGATGCCCAAAATGATAAATATGATGCCCAATGTAACTACCAAAGCTAGGGATAGCCAGCCATGGCTTTTCTTTGGATGTCCTCCTGGTTTAAAAAATGAGAAGAAACGGATCACACTCATAATAAGTAGCTGAATAGTAATCTATGTCGTTCCTCTAACAATAGGGATGAGCGAACTCTAAAGGAATGAGCTTTGTACCGGACGCCTGGTGTCCAGGGCTTGAACTCGAACACAGACTTTTCAAAAACATCTGTGCCCAACTTCAGGGGCTATTTGTATGGTAATAAAGCTTGTTGAAAGGCTGCAGTGGAGCTAATCAACAAGCTTTTCAGTATGGGGATGATGCCTGTACACTGCTGTTAACAAAACAAATAATTTTAAAAAAAAGCATGTAAAGCAGACAGCTGCAAGAATGTTCTCAGAACAAGGCTCCTAGCTCACTCTCGGTCAGTGGCAGACCCGGAATTTCCCTGTCTAAAAATAATAACACCCCCCCCAGAAGTGGCGCATACATTAGATGTGCAAATTCTGCCGCTTTTCTCAAGCCCTTGATATTCCCCACACATGTCTGCTGATCTGTTCAGCAGACATGTGTAACTAACAGGCACAGGTGGATCAGAGATCCACCCACGCCTGTTAATTTCTTAGATCGCACTGACAGCATGGTTAAAAGGGCCGTGGTAGGGATTGTGCTGTTCCCCACTGCGATCGGCAGCCCCTTGAAGTGATCACGGAGCGCCATGGTGTTGTCAAGGGTAGCACGGGGTCAGCTGATGACCCCTGATGCTGCCATGACTCACTTCCTGTGAGAGCCAACAGAGCGCCGCCACTCACAGGAGATCAGAATTTCTGCTGATGAGAGCAATGCTCCTCTGATAAACAGAAATGCACATGCAATTGGGCTGTGCAATGATAAAATCCCCTGGGGGACTTGTAAAATAAACTAAAAAAATGTAAAACATTTTTTTTAAAAAAAATATGAAAAAATAAAAAAATTAAAATGTTAAAATCAACCAACCCTTTTACCACATTGAAAATAAAACAGTTAAAAACATAAAAAATACACATACTTGGTATAGCTGCATTCAGAAATACCCGATCTATCAAAATATAAAATCATTTAATCTAACTGGTTGATGGCGTGGCGAGAAAAAATTCCAAATGACAAAATTTCTTTAAAATGCAGTAATAGGTGATCAAATCAGCGCATCAACACAAAAATGGTATAATTAAAAACGTCAACTCAAGATGCAAAAAATAAGCCGTCACTGAGCGCAAGATCCCAAAAAAATGACAATCGGAAAATGGCAACAAAAGCGCAATTTGTTTTTTGGAAAAATTTCAGAATTTTTTTCACAAATTTGATAAAATTAAAACTGTACTTTTGGTATCTACAAACTCGTACCGACCTGGAGAATCATACTGATACATCAGTTTTACCATATAGCGAACAAGGTGACTAAAAAAAAAACAAAAAAACACTCTATTGTAAAACTAATGATTTCATTCAAAAGTACAACTCGTCTCGCAAAAAATAAGCCCCTATATGGCAATATTGACGAGAAAATAAAAAAGCTATGGCTCTTGGAAGAAGGGGAAGAAAAATCAAAAATGAAAAACGGAAAATCACCCACGGGTCAAGGGGGTTAACCCGGTAAGTGTAAAGAAAAAAAACCTCATACACAGGAAAAAATAGGTTATTTGAATAAAGACGTTGTGGCCGGGACATTTACACGAGTGGGTTACGTCGGAACATCAAGGTTTTCTTTTTAATTAATAAATCTTTGAATGAGGGAGTGTGAGACAGTCTTTATTCACTACTGGATTACATCAGAAAATCAAAGGTTTTTTTAAATTAAGAAATTGGTGAATGAGGGAATCTTTTTTCAAATAAACTATAGTTTTCCTCTGTGTGTCTTTTTTAACTGCTCACTTGTCTGGTTAGTAATGGGGTTGTCTGATAGACTCCTCTCCATTACTGACACCTGGGCTTCATGCCAGCTGTCAATTCAGAGCTAACATCATCCCCAAAAGTATTTCTCTGATTGCCACCGCACCAGGGCAATCGGAAAGAGCCAGGCAAAGAGCCATAATTGGCGCATCTAATGGATGTGTCGCTTCTGGGATGGCTCTGGGCTGCTATTTTGAGGCAGGGAAGGGCCAAATAACTATAAACCTTCCCAACCTTATAATACCAGCCAGCAGCTATCTGCTTTACCTTGCCTGATTATCAAAAATAGGGGAACCCGTGCCATTATTTTTTTTATTTATTCCCTAATCATATTTGTTTGTGAGGCATTTTGCAGCCTCCTGGCTTTTACTATGACACTTTTCAGCCATTTTAAAGCACTAAAGTTTGGGTCCCAATTAACCTTTATGTGATTCAGAGTCCGGGGTCAAGTTTAGGTCAAGTCCGGGTCCCCAAACAAAATTTTTAACTAAAGTCCAGCCGAACCCTGCAAACCTGAACTTCCACGAGTCCGCTCATACCTATCTAACAGGTCATGGAAAAAAATGTTTCCATTCCTTACAGGTGAGAAAAGTTACTGCAAGAATAGCACCATTCTTCTGCCATAAATGCAACGTTTCAACCTGCCATAGTTCTTGAAAAAAACCTATAGTAGGTCGAAACGTTGCATTTATGGCAGAGAACAGAACAGCAATGGAATGGATCACTCATATCTATCACAGCCTCAAAGGATATGACATGAAAGTGAACAGAATTTAGGAAAGATAGTGTGAGTAACAGTGATTTCACATTAGGGTACGTCACAATATTTTGGATTTATTAACAAGTCCCATAGGGTGATTCTCATTTGACAATGTAGTAGCATCTGCTAAACAATGCCATTACTTGATAATCAGTGGTGATTCACCTCTGAGACCCCGACATCATTGTATAAAATGGAAATAAAATATAATCTGAACGATAACATTTATAAACATATATAGGGAACGTTTTGTTCTCACCTATGTAGCTAAAAAATGTTTCGTTGTAGTTAGCCGAAGATGCATCCATATCTAAGAGGAAAGAAAAAGTTACAAGTTTATGAGATAAATTAATACTGAAGGATCTTTTCTATTTTCAAAATTTACAAGGACAAGGAAACTTGACATGATTGCGATACATGAGAATAATGTAAGGTAATTCCTCCTACATTATGTGCCAGAGGTTCTTGCACCATATTTAAATCCCCTCTTTACTGTACTACCTGATGTAATATTTTGGCTCATGACCTAGTATTCAAACCCAGCCTATTTTTAACTATATCTCTGTAATAAATGCCCATTCTGAAAGGGCCTCAGACTGTAATTCTTCTGAATTTTTTGGATTCTGACCCAGCTATCCTGGAAAAGGCTTTAGGTTCCCATTCTGTCCTTTTTAGTGATTCTTTGAGTTTGACGATAGCTAGTTTAGCACTTCCTTCAGCTAGTTGCACCGGTCAGTTAGTCTCTGCCGAAAGAACCTGACACCCAAAAGGTTAACTACAGATCCCTGTTAATGGTTAATAGGGTGTGTGACGCCCTGGGCAAGCCAGGGGTCACAGGTCATCACGCCACCACACCCTACACCCCAGTTAGGAACACCAAAGCTAACCAGAAATCCTTGTTGCCTTCCTCCAGGAGCTGGTGTCCACACCAGGGGGTGGGCCAGGCGGTTGGCTCCGCCCACCGAGGAGTTCACAGCCCTGGAGGCGGGAAGAACCAGGCAGATGAGTGTAGGAAGTGAAAGTAGAAGGAAGTGAAGTGGTAGAGGAGCAAAGGAGAAAACTGGAGTAAAGGAGTAAAAGTGACAGTAAGAAAGCCTGAAGCTAGTCCGGGTGTGTGCCCCGGACTGAGACAGCAAGGTCAGCAGACGGCAGTGACTGTCTGGAGGGGTGATTGCTCGGAGGTTCCTGGAAGGACCGCGGACGGGTGGTGACCCGGCGATCTGGAGCAGTGTACAAAGAACAGTCAGCACCAGGGCAGGGGCCTCTCGGACCCCGGCAAGGCTAGGAGTCGCCATAATTTGCCAAATCCGTCAGTGAAGGGGACGACTGTCTCCCAACAACCAAGTCCCGATTGAAGGCAACAGCCCAACCATTAACCCCTTCAGTCCCGGGGCACTTTCCGTTTTTGCGTTTTTCTTTTTTGCTCCCCTTCTTCCGAGAGCCGTAACTTTTTTATTTTTCCATCAATCTTGCCATATGAGGGCTTGTTTTTTGCGGGACAAGTTGTACTTTTAAATGAAACCATAAGTTTTACCATATGGTGTACTGGAAAGCAGCAAAAAAATTCCAAGTGTGGAAAAATTGCAAAAAAAGTGTGATGGCACAATAGTTTTTGGGATGTGTTATTCACGGTGTTCACTATATGGTAAAACTGATGTGTGGGTATGATGCCTGAGGTCGGTGCGAGTTTGTAGACACCAAACATGTATAGGTTTACTTGTATCTAAGGGGTTAAAAAAAATTCACAGGTTTGTCCAATAAAAGTGGCGCGCGTTTTGCGCCATTTTCCGAAACACGTAGCGTTCTTATTTTTTGGGATCTATGGCTCAGTGACGGCTTATTTTTTGCGTCTCGAGCTGTTTCTAATGGTAGCATTTTTGCGCAGATGCTCCGTTTTGATCGCCTGTTATTGCATTTTGCGTAAAACTTGCGGCGACCAAAAAACGTACTTTTGGCGTTTGGAATTTTTTTGCCACTACGTCGTTTACCAATCAGATTAATTGATTTTATATTTTGATAGATCGGGCATTTCTGAACGCGGCGATACCAAATATGTGTATATTTATTTATTTTTTAACCCTTTAATTTTCAATGGGGGGAAAGGGGGGTGATTTGAACTTTTAGGTTTTTTGTTTTTTTTTTAATTTTTTAAAACTTTTTTTTACTTTTTTTATTTTATTTTACTAGTCCCCCTAGGGGGCTATAGCGATCAGCAATCTGATTGCTGATCGCTATCTTCTGATTACAGCTATACCGCTGTAAATAGCAGAAATAGTCACTTTCTTTTTTCCTCTGCTCCGTGCCGAGGAAGAATGAAAGTGAAACTTCATAGCAGCAGGCGTCATCACATGACCCTGTGCTACGATGGCAACCACCGAACGTCACGTGATCACTCACGTGACGTCCGGAGGGGGCGGCGGTAAGTAAAAAACATGGCCACGCGCATATAGATCTCGCTGCCAGACTTTGGCAGCGAGATCTAAGGGGTTAATGTTCCGGGTGGAATGCGATTCCACTCGGAACATGTAGGCACACATGTCAGCTGTTGAAAACAGCTGATATGTGTGCCGATCCACGCCGCCTGCCCGCGGCAGGGGGCGGGGCTTACCGGGACACGATCCATGACGGAAAGATCCGTCCATGGTCGTGAAGGGGTTAAAGCAGAGACACCGCCACTGCCAGGGCACCAGTTTCTGAGGGCCAGCGCCTGCGGGCAAAGAGTAGAGCTCCTCCGGTCCAGCTTGAAGCCGGGGAGCGGGTTACCGGTGGGAACCCATCGCAACCATCAACAACATAGGTGCAGGACACAGGGACATCACCGTCACCTACTGGGGAAAGCAAGTGCAGCCGTCCGTGGGAACCGTCTTTCCAGCCGTGTGTTTTACCGAGAACTGTGTCATCATCTCAGGCTGAGTGAGTACCACAGTGCCGCAAGGCACAGCGCTGCCTCCGCGTCCCTGCGCCCACCAAGCCCTGCATCTCCCACCTCTTCACTGGGCCCCGGGATCACCAACCCCTACCCACGGAGGAGCAACACAACAACTTGCTGCTTCACACCATCACTCCCGGGATCCCCACACCGAGCAGCGGTGGTGCTAACAAATCACCACAACCGTGGGTGGCGTCACGGACAATAGACTATATCCCAAAACCCAATCCCCTTTCACTCACGGGCGAGGAGCGCCGCTCGAGACCCCCGGGATCCGGCCCACCGCTCGAGCCACCACTGAGCAGCAGCAGCCGGACCCGAGCAGAGGGGTGAGCGCAGCCTGCCACCCTCCTCCCCGCCCGCGACAGGTGCACCTTAGACTCTGCCTAAGGCCAGAAACACACATCCGTGAAAAAACACGCACGGGTGTTACGTCCGTTTTTCGGGTCCATGTCCCGTTTTTGTGTCCGTTTTTATGGTCTATGTGGCATCTGTGTGAACTGCGTATGCTAGCCGTGTGTGCATGTGGAATGTCCGTGTGTGCGTGTGAAACTTAACTGACGTGTGTGTGTGTGTTGTCCGTGTGAAATGTCCGTGTGTGATGTAAAATGTAGTTGCTACTGCTACATGTCGGCTGACAGCAAACAGCGACGCGCGCTGAGAATGAACTCGGGTGAACTTCACCCGACTTCATTGTCATACCGCGGCTCTGTCTTAGTGTCGCGTACTGATTAGCGGTCACCCGTGAAGGACTCACCAGTGACCGCTAATCGCCCGAGTGACAGTGTGGTGCCCTGGACTAGCCAGGTCGTCACAGGTACTGAAACAACACACCCCACACCCCGAGATAGGCACATCAGTCAGACACAAATCCTTGTTGCCTCCCTCCAGGGGCTGATGTCCACACTAGGTGGGGTGGAACCAGGCAGTTGGCCCCACCCACTGAGGAGTTCACAGTCCTGGAGGCGGGAAAGGAAGTTAGTTGAGTTTAGGGAAGTGAAGGAGAGAGGAGTAAAGTGGCAGTAGAGGAGCAAACTGACCGTGTCCGGGTACGTGGCCCGGGCACCAAGAGCAAGGTTGGCAGACGGTGGTGGCCGTCTGCAGGAGAGGCAGATCAACGCAAAACCGTAGGACCGGGGACAGGCGGTGGCCCGCCGGTACCGAACCAGGGAGCGAAGTGAAGCCAGCACAAACCGGCAGGGCCTGCGGACCCCGACCAGGCTTGGAGTCGCCGTTAAACAGGTCAAATCCGTTAGTGACCAGAACCCCAGGGGTTTCCAAACAGCCAAGACCCGATTGAAGGCAACCATCCAAACAGCGAAAGGGAAATACAGCTACCGCCACAGCTAGAATTCCCAGGGCCAGAGCCTGCGGACAAAAGGGCTCCTCCGGCATATATCCACGCTGGGGAGTGGGTTACCGGTGGGAAGCCATCGGGACCGAAGTTACACAAAAGGTGCAGGGAAAGGCAGCCACCACCAACCATCCGGGAGAAACCACAGCAGCCGGCTGCGGGACCCGTCCATCCGCCGTTTGTTTTACCAGAGACTCTGCATCCGTTCTTGGCTAAGTGAGTACCACCGTGCCATCCGGCACCGCGCTGCCCCCGCGACCCTGCACCTCACCAACCGTGCTTCCCCGTCACCTCAACCGGGCCCCAGGACCACCAACCCCCCTACCCACGGAGGGGGAAAACATCTCAGCTGCTCCCTAACAACGTTCCCGTCACCAGCAGCGGTGGTGCCCACCTTCACCACAAACCGTGGATGGCGTCACGGACCAAATCCCCAAACCAAACCACCCCTTTCACTCACGGGGGAGGAGCGCCGCTCGAGTCCCCGGATCCGGCCCACCGCTTGAGCCACCGAGCAGCAGCAGCACCGGACCCGAGCGCCAGCGAGAGCGCAGCAGCGACGGCTCCCTCCCCGCCCGCGACAACAAAAGTGAGCACGATTAGCGCTGCTGTCACTCAGGTTTCACCTGGCTAGCTGGATCCTCCACCTGAGAACACAACTCACCTGTGACTTCATTGCTGTCACTCGGGCGACTTGCTGTCACAGGTGGAGGATCCAGCGGTGGCCGCGAGTAACCTCAGTGACAGCTCAGCTGATTGTGATACTCACCTCAACTCTTGTCCCCTTCATGTAGCAGAGCTGGAAGCGACGCGGGACCTCTGTGGATTACGCTGGACATGGATGGGTATTTGGGGCATAATAAATTGGTGAACGCAGGTTTTTTGTAGTGTTTATTATTTCAAATAAAGGATTTTTTCACTGTGTGTGTTTATTTACTGTAACTTACAGATTAATCATTGGGGGTGTCTCATAGATGCCTGCAATGATTAATCTAGGACTTATTAGCAGCTATGGGCTGCCAATAACTCCCTATTACCCCGATTGCCAACGCACCAGGGCAAATCGGGAAGAGCCGGGTAGAGTCCCAGAACTGTCGCATCTAATGCATGCGGCAATTCTGGGCGGCTGCTGGCTGATATTGATAGGCTGGGGGGCTCCCCATACCGTGGAGCTCCCCATCCTGAGAATACCAACCTTCAGCCGTGTGACTTTACCCTGGCTGGTATCAAAATGGGGGGGACTGCACGTCGTTTTTTTAAATTATTTATTTATTTTTTTACTGCACAGTATAGACCTGCCCACCGGCGGCTGTGATTGGTTGCAGTGAGACAGCTCTCACCTAGCGTGGGGGCGTGTCTCACTGCAACCAATTATAGGCGCCGGTGGGTGGGGAAAGCAGGGAATACGAGATTGAATAATGAGCGGCCGGCTTTTTCAAAATAGTAAAAGCCGCCGAAGTTTATTGAACAGCTGTGCAGCGCCGCGCCGGTGATTGGGGAACGGTGAGTATGAGAGAGGGGGGAGACTGACCGACAGACAGAGAGAGGGACAGACAAGACAGAGAGACCGACCGACGGACTGAGGGAGATTGACCGACATAGACAGAAAAAGAAAGAATGACCGACATCGCTACAAAGAAGCACAAAACGTACACGGAGCATACAGAGATGCATCCGTGTCACGTACTTGTGCGCACATACCCATTGACTTTCATGGGGTCCGTGTGTGCGTGTTCCGTGCTGAAAACGGACATGCTTCCGTGCAAAACGGAAACACATACGGATCACGGACACGGACACACGGACCTTATGGAATCACGCACGTGTGACCTCAATGATAGATTAACATTGGTGCATGTTTGTCCTTGTCTTCGGTACATACGGAAACAGGACAAACACGCACGTGTTTAACGGATGTGTGTTTCAGGCCTAAAAGATTGGTCTGGGGAAAGTCTCACCCTAAATCCATTTTATTCTAAAGGTTTCATTACACTATTCTCGTAAAATTAGTTAGCAGATACTTGATTATACATGACTAGAGATGAGCGAGTATCGTAATATTCGTAATCGCTATACTCGTAATGAGTACTTTATAATACTCGCTTTTGTTCCGAATAGCGAGTACAATGCAAGTCAATGGAAAATGAGAGTAATTTTCTGCTGGACCCAACAGAGAGGTCTGGGGGCCTGAGGAAAAGGCTGAAATGGATGGGAAAGTGATGAAACTGAATGGGTAGAGCCTGGAGAATACGCCTGCATGCATGTCTGACTCACATATGGTTTCTGGGAATGAGGATATCACAGTATTACGCCACTTTTACAGATGCACAAAAACACCTACCAAACCTAACCTAAATTGTATTTTACAGGCCAAAAGGTTAAGAAACAGTTTTTCCTGCATAATTACTTGTACATAATGCTAAAACACAGGAGAAATAAAATATCCCTTTTAGTATTTGTTCACACGAAGTGTTTTGGCTTTTTTTTTTACTATTAAAATTGGGAGCGCCCTGACTTACCGTATTTTTCGGACCATAAGACGCACTTTTTTTCCCCCAAATATTGGGGGAAAGTTGAGGGTGCGTCTTATGGTCTGACTATAGGGCTGCGGCCGGGAATGAGGGTGCTGCGGTGGAGCGGGTCATCGGGGGCACGAGCAGACAGTAGCAACGCCTGCCGTGACCACGTGGGCCCGCTCATTACATATGCACGCCCATCCTCCCACCCATCTCTCAGCGCAGAAGCCGGCACTGACAGGTGGGCGGGAGGACGAGTGGGGACGCGCGCATAGTAAAGAGTCGGTCCGCATGATCACCCCTGGCAACTACAGCCTGGAGTGATCATGTGCGGCTGTATTCACTGCCCCCCCGCGCGTCATCATCAGTGCGGGGTGCAGTGAATCAGTACACTCACCCGTCCCCGTGTGTGGAGCCGTCCCCCTGCAGCACGCGATGTCTTCCTGTCTGTGCCGGTCAGCTGATCTGTGCTGATCAGCTGATCGGCACAGACAGGAAGACATTGCGATGCTGCAAGGGAACGGCTCCACACACACAGATCAGTGGCGCAGAGAGGAAGATGATCGGTGTGCAGGGAGTGAGGAAGAGGTGAGTTTAAACGTTTATTTTTTTTCTCTGTGCTATAGGATACAGGCCATATACCAGGATGGTAAATGAGCATGATGGGGGCATATAGCAGGATGGGAGTATATGAGCAGGATGGATGGGGGGTATATGAACAGGATGGGAGTATATGAACAGGATGGGAGTATATGAGCAGGATGGATGGGGGGTATATGAACAGGATGGGGGTATATGAACAGGATGGGGGGTATATGAACAGGATGGGGGTATATGAACAGGATGGGAGTATATGAACAGGATGGGAGTATATGAACAGGATGGGAGTATATGAACAGGATGGGAGTATATGAGCAGGATGGATGGGGGAATATGAGCAGGATGGATGGGGGGTATATCAATAGGATGGGGGTACATGAACAGGATGGGGGTATATGAACAGGATGGGGGTATATGAGCAGGATGGGGGTATATGAACAGGATGGGGGTATATGAACAGGATGGGGGTATATGAGCAGGATGGGAGTTTATAGCAGGATCATATACAAGGCAGGAGGATCATTACCAGGATGGGGTACCTTAGTAGAGAATTTGGGGACATTACCCCCATAACAGTGTCAGCAGCAGATCCTCGCCCCATAACAGTGTGTCATGACCACATTTTTTTGCTTAAAGTTTTATTTTCCTATTTTCCTCCTCTAAAACCAGGGTGCGTCTTATAGTCCAGTGCGTCTTATAGTCTGAAAAATACGGTATACATTTTGTAGGTCCCTCTGTCATACATAATTTCTAGTTAGCTATTACCTAGCACTTTACAAAGCCAGTTAGAACGTGCCTGTTGGTATGTTGCTCTTTGACAGATAAAACTTAACCTTTAATTGGGTTATTTAAAATGACGTAAATAACATACAGTGATCCAAACACCATTTAAAACCAGAAAAATGTTGAGGCCAATACAGTTCATGTATTTATGGCGCCAACATATCTCAATATACAGGGGAACGGGAAACGTTCACCCTTTACAACCAACACGGGAGGGATAGGGAGATCTTGTGCATAGTTGGCTATAATGGCACTGCTAGTAAGCTGAATTATTGCTGGGTATATGTAGCATACAGGATACATATATGATCACAATAAAAATAGTATGCCAATTAACCCAGTCAGCATTAGTACCATTAGGCTTAAATGGATGAAAATAATCGCCCAGCTGTAAATGTACAATAGTGTAAAATACCAACAAAGGACAATTTAAGCCAAAACAAACACCATAGACTATAATATCCAAAAGATGGCGACTCCTATATGGATATAATATGCTAGATATCAATAATATCCTATGGCATATAATGAGAAAAAACAAATGCAATATCAAGACCACTTGAAGTGGAACAAGGAGGAGGGTGATGATGGACGATTGTCTGACCAGATCGATCTATGGGCACGCTTTATCGACGACATATTCGTTATATGGCGTGGTACCCGGGATGATCTGGTGACCTTTGTAAACCGATTGAATGATAATGGGATAGGCCTCCGCTTCACATATGAGGCGGACCCTGTCTCGTTGCCATTCTTGGATGTTCTCATCAGCAAGACGAAGGATGGTACCTTGAGTACGTCTACTTATAGAAAACCAACTGCCACCAATTCCCTCCTGAGGTGGGACAGTAACCATCCGGCTCCCCTCAGGAGGGGAATTCCCAAGGGACAATATTATAGAATTCGCCGAAACTGCTCCGAGGACGCTTCATTTATGACACAAGCAAATGACCTCAGGAAGCGTTTTCTTGATCGTGGCTACCCCAAAAAAGTGTTGAGTCAGGCCTTTAAAGAGGCAAGATCCAAGAATCGATCTGACCTCTTAAAACCCTCCAAGAAGGAGGCTGGTAATTCCGTTACAAGATTTATCACCACGTTTTCTAATGGAGCTAATCTTGTCAGAAACATTTTTGAAAAGCATTGGTCAATTTTGACAATGGACAACGACCTCGAAACATCGGTGGGTCCTTATCCCCAAGTCACCTATCGGAGGGGTAGATCTTTAGGTGACAGACTGGTCCACAGTCACTTTGTGGCACCAAAGCAGGAAACCTGGCTCAGATCTAATCTGAAGGGGTGCCACAGATGTGGCGATTGCGTGTCATGCTCGTCTGTCTCACCAGGCAAAGTTTTCATGTCAAATGTTACTCAGGAATCATTTACTATCCGGGATTTTATTAATTGCCATACAAAAGGCGTCATCTATAAGGCAACATGCACATGCGGACTCGAATATGTCAGTAAGACGAGGAGAGAGTTCCGCAGACGTATTGGGGACCACATGGGAGACATTGAACATGACAGAGACACCTCCTTGGCACGTCATGTCAATGTCTCCCATGGTGGGAAAAAAGACGCCATAAAGTTCATTGGCATTGAAAAAATTTAAAAAACGATCAGAGGGGGAGATTGGGACCGGTTGATCTTACAAAAGGAGGCAAGATGGATCTTCCGGCTCAATACGGTCTCCCCCTCTGGTTTGAATGAACAACTCAACTATGGATGCTTTATATAAATATTGGTCTCTTCATCCTCTCTCTACTTGTCTGTTAGCTTCCTGTTTGGTATTCTAGTAATTGTCATTTGAATTCCTCTATCAGGTTGTATATTTTCCTGATGTCCTATTGGGATATTGTATATATATGACTGCCATTGCAAGTCACTCTATATCACTTTTTATCTCATCAACATGAGTTCAGTGATTCCCCTTGTGCCCCCCCCCCCCTCTCCAATCTTGGCTATTTACATCATATTGGTATTATTATTACACCTGGGTAGTGCTTTTGGATAATATGCTTTTATGTGGGTTACACCCACCCATCACATGCACTATCTACTGATTTCATCTCACGAATGAACATCACATGAGTGATCTAAACATCTATAGCTTGAATAGATTGGTTACATATAAACTCCAATTTCGTTTTCTCTGGTGTGGTCAGGTTGCTGTGGTGTAACTTTTGACTTCCCCTTTTTTCTTATAATGTGGGAGGATTGTATGTTCTTTATTGTGTCTGCAGTGTGTATTTGTATGTGATGATAAAGTTTGTTGAACACACTCTCCTGTAACGATGATGTTGTGACCGGCCTGTGAGGCTGACATGGTATACGCCCCCTCTCTACACCATGTGACTATCACGTAGCCTTTTATGAATGCTGCCTTGTGTTTTAACCGGCCGGTCACTGCTACATGATGAGCACCTAGTGCGTCATGACATGGAATGTGGGTTTGACGTTATGGAGACGCCTCTGTCGCCTCCCCTTCTCTACTGATTCACTGCAGACCATATGACCGCTCACGTGACCGGAGAACCAGGAAGTCCTGCGTTCCACCGATCAGTCACCACCTGATGATGCGCGTCCAGCGTTCTGTGACGCGACTCACATCATCCTCCCACATGCTCCTGTTTATCCATGTGATCACCCATGTGATCGGGTAACCAGGAAGTATTGCACCCCACCGCCTGATCACTATGAGATAGCGCACATTCTACTCGGTCATTCGGTAAGAACGATCTGTTTGTTTATATTAAACTATATGCAGTAATGTACATCCAGAGATATCTTGAGCCTGGCTACTCATCAGATCGCTGGGCTAGATCATCTCCTTATGGGCTAATTCTGTTTGCAGTCCGGGTCTTCCCTATTACCGTTGTGCCATTTGCATAATTAAGTGAGGCGGGTCCTCTAACTCGGGGGGTGGGACCAGGGCCTTTTTTAACCTCAGTACATCAAACATCCTCATGGATACCAGGCCACATAGGTTTGAGCTCTGTGTTGAGCCACTGCTGCGATTTTCAGGTGTTTTACGCCTCCCCTGATGAGCAGATAATGTGAAACGCGTCGGGAGTCACCTGGTTTCATCTACTAAGGGTCAGCCACAACAGGGCCAGCTGTGGACTGCCCTTGTAAGGGCGGGAGTCATTGTGGATAATTAAAGGGTCAGTTTAATCCTAGACAGGGCTAGTGACCAAACCACTACTCCCACCGTGCCAGTATTTGGACTATACAACACGGGAGAACTTTGATCCATCCATGGGACGAAAGGACTGGGTGAGTTTGTTCCACTTCAAGTGGTCTTGATATTGCATTTGTTTTTTCTCATTATATGCCATAGGATATTATTGATATCTAGCATATTATATCCATATAGGAGTCGCCATCTTTAGGATATTATAGTCTATGGTGTTTGTTTTGGCTTAAATTGTCCTTTGTTGGTATTTTACACTATTGTAAATTTACAGCTGGGCGATTATTTTCATCCATTTAAGCCTAATGGTACTAATGCTGACTGGGTTAATTGGCATACTATTTTTATTGTGATCATATATGTATCCTGTATGCTACATATACCCAGCAATAATTCAGCTTACTAGCAGTGCCATTATAGCCAACTATGCACAAGATCTCCCTATCCCTCCCGTGTTGGTTGTAAAGGGTGAACGTTTCCCGTTCCCCTGTATATTGAGATATGTTGGCGCCATAAATACATGAACTGTATTGGCCTCAACATTTTTCTGGTTTTAAATGGTGTTTGGATCACTGTATGTTATTTACGTCATTTTAAATAACCCAATTAAAGGTTAAGTTTTATTATCACATGTTGCTATATCTGATTAAGTTGTACATGTTGGAATTCTTCTGTATTACCTACTGGTTTTGAGTTAGTGCTATATTCTCGTATGTTGCTCTTTGACCTGAAGGGCCTCAAGTGGTCATGTAAGATATGTTTTGGAGGGACTGCTGTCACTTAGACATATGGGTGGTCTCTCCCTCATTGAGGCTGAGATAGTGGAATACATATTTCATAGCAGTTTACAATGTGCCCATTGTGACGGTGGCCTTTGCCCTCCTCCTCCACCATTTCATTCTGCAGCCCTTAATTCAAGTTTTCAGAGGGCCTGCAGGTGTCAGGAAACCTTTGTTTGGTGAGCGTCCAGAGGTGTTCAAGTAACATACATTTGGGAAAGACTGCTCTTTTACATTTGGGCGGTCCCTCCATCATTGAGACTCAGATGGTGGAATACATATTCCATAGCAGTTTACAATGTGCCCAATGTGGCGGTAGACTTTACCCTCCTCTTCCACCTCCATGTCATTCTTAGGCCTTAAATTCAAGTTTTCAGAGGGCCTGAAGGTGTGAGGAAACCTTACTTTGGTGAGGGCCCTGAGGTGGCACAGTAAGATAAACTTGTCTATACATTTGGGAGGGGTCTCCTCCATGAGAATACATATTCCATAGCAGTTTACAATGCGCCCATTGTAGATTGGGCTTTACCCTCCTCCTCCATGACATTCTGCAGCCCTCAATTCAAGTCTTCAGAGGGCCATTAGTTCTTCATCAACAATCATTTTAAGACCACTAGCAACGTATCAATGTGGCTGATGTGGATGCCACGAGCCAGGCAGTGAGCCCCTAAATATTGTGGAAACAGGTCTCAATTGCCTACCTAATCCACAATCTCTCCCTCCCTGTTGTGACCTTGTTCAGTGGTTTCAGCTCTTAAAAGAGCTATTGCATTCTGGACCATAGTGACACGCTGCTTTAAACTCTGTCCCTCTCCAAAATCTGTCCCTCCGTACGCTACACTGACCTATACATTGTAGGTAGCCCTGAAAAGGGCTTTTTGTGTTTTTAATAGGCCTACACTCTCCATAGCAGCTCCTCGCTCTATCCCTATACTCATATAACACTGGCTCTGGATGCAATGTGCGCAAAATGGCATCAGAAGGACTTTTATAGACCCTATGACGCCAGTCAATCACATTAATGCCACAACCAAGATGACTGCGGTATTACTGTGATTGGTTAAGAAGCCCAGCATGTTTAATGGCTGCAAATCAGGCGCCAAGCTGGCTGGTTGGGACTTACTAATATAGCGAGGTGAACACACAAAAACTTGCAATATAATAAGTAATCCGAAAACCGTACTATTCGTGCAAGTAGTGAATAGTAATAATTACACTCGCTCATCACTATCTATGACATTACAGAAGAAAATGTCATAGTCTTGAAGAAACCATGAGTGTAGCAGATGCTTCATTACAAGTAGATCAGCAACATATCTAAGCTGTTTTGAGGTTTTCATATCTGTTTCAGGAAGGATTGTCCTTAACTTAGCCAAAAATAACATACGAAGCAAACTTAGGATATGAGCTATCTAGAAACGCTGATGATAAGAGAATTGTGGAAATGATTGGAAGAAAAGAGGATGGAAAATATGAAGACAGAACAAATTAACATTAGAGAATCAATAAGAACTTATCTTGTACTACTACAAGTTCCTTTTTCTTAAGTTTGAGTGAGAGACTTCTGACTCTAAAGGGTGCTTTACACACTGCGACATCGCTAACAATATATCGTCAGGGTCACATCGTTAGTGACGCACATCCGGCGCCTTTAGCGACATCGCAGCGTGTGACACCAATGAGTGACGATCAACGAGCGCAAAAACGTGAAAAAACTTTGCTCGTTGACACGTCGTTCATTTCCTTAATATCGTTGCTGCTCTGCAGGTACGATGTTGTTCGTCATTCCTGCGGCACCACATATCGCTGTGTGTGACACCGCAGGAACGACGAACATCTCCTTACCTGCGTCCACCGGCAATGCGGAAGGAAGGAGGTGGGTGGCATGTTCCGGATGCTCATCTCCTCCCCTCCTCTGCTATTGGATGGCTGCTGTGTGACGTCGCTGTGAAGTTGACCCGCCCCCTTAGAAAGGAGGCAGATCGCCGGCCAGAGCGACGTCGCAGGGAAGGTAAGTCCGTGAGATGGGTGTTAGCGATGTTGTGCACCACGGGCAGTGATTTGCCCGTGTCGCACAACCGACGGGGACGGGTACGTTCGCTAGCAATATTGGTACCAATATCGCAGCGTGTAAAGTGCCCTTAAAGCAGATGAAGCAATGGTCGATATCGACATGTTTGGCCAACATAAGCTTTAGGTGGACTGCTGAAGAAACCATCCAATCTGCTCATTGAACAAGGTGCTTCTTGCTACATTTCTAGAAAGACCCAAGATTGGCAGAGTCAGTCAGTAACTTAACATGAATCCCATAGAACATGTTGTGTTCTATGCTTGATTGTTCAGAGTAAGCAACATTCACAAAAAATCTGCTTCCCATGGAACTCCTTTTGCATGCCGATTGGTGCCTTTTGCGTGCCGATAGGTCAAGATTAGAGATGAAAATTTTGAATACACGTGAAAGTGATTTCAGAAACTGCATTCACAAACATGGGATGTAAAATCAGATTTGATAAAATATTGGAGGTATATAACACACGTGAGGGTATTTCTTACAGGCCTCAACCATGACATCATTTTTTACGTGAAACCATTATGTCGCCCCACACATGACATCTAAATGACTAGGTGAGGACAGATTCTGAGCCCTTTGGGATGCTGTGCTGCTGCTGCAATAGCTTCTATGGTTTAACAGTAAATACTTTGCTCAGCAAAACCAGAAAATGAATATGAAGCAACTTAGAGTATGAAAAAAATGTGATTGAACGCTTATGATAGGAAAGAAAGGAAACCGAGGGTTGGAGGAATTTCCTGTTTATGATCAGTTCAATTCTGCGCATCTGACTACAGCAAGGGAACCACTGACATCTGTACTGGAGGTGGAATTCAAGGAGTTAATACGTAGTATTCTTGAATTTTGCACTACCTTGCGATTTTCCATCCCTTTCTACTCTCTTGATTTCTCACTGGACTTTTTATCCAGTTTTCCTGTATTCAAAGGTTGACCAGATTGTGGGGCACTGCAGCCCGAATGTGGATGCTGCCCCCTGACTGCTGGCCCCCTCCTGTGGAAAAATGAGTATTCCCCTTTAAGAGACCTCTCGACGCTGTCACTCCTCCCCAAGAGCGTCATTGGTGCCTCCCCACGCAGCTTGTCGCAAAGGCTCAAGGGAAAGTTTTCCCAGTCTCTCTGAGGACCCGGACCAGTTGGACTGCCGGAATGACGGACCCGCTTATGGATGCGGTGAGAGATCGTATCGGCAGGGAGGGGAGCGGATGGCTCACAGGGCTGTTACCTGCGGGCAGCTTCCTCCCTGCCGAGGTTCAAGCGAGCGGTGCCGGCGAGCGGAGGTCTAAGAGACATACCCGCCCGCCGGCCCGCTTGAGCCCGCCACAAAATTCAAAAAGGAGCGCGAAGAAAAGCTCTTCGCGCTCCCAGCGTTTACCCCCGCCCACCATCCTTAGCGCGGCTGCCGGCGCCATTGTGAGGGACGCTCCAGGGGGCAGGGGGGCAGAGCAGGCTGACGGCCCCTCTTTGCAAGCAGCAGGCAGCTGCACGGGGGTAAGGGGAGCCGCTTTGCATCCGATCTCACTGTGCAGCATTCCCCCAAACGTCCTCCCCTTAGTTGCTATGGGAGGAAATAATACATGTCAGAGCTCCTCTGGTTCTAGTGGTGCTTCAGCGGACATGAGAGCACCGCTAGAGCTGGCACCTCTAGCACAAAGGGTGGGGGGAGAAGGGCCCATAAATGTTCCACAGGTGGATGGACAGTTGGTCCTGTGGCCCCCACCTGATCAGACACCGCCACCATCACAGTTGAGCCAGCCTTTACTTATTGCCCCACTAGGATCTGGTTCAGCTTCACAGCTTAATCCCTCCAGTGTAATGGTACCTCACCAATGGGCTCCCTATGCAAGGGGGGAGGGGGCCAGTTCGCCACTTGGACTGCAGAATAGCCTCCTGCAGATGAGGGCGGGGGTAATTAGCGGAGGGTATCAGAGCATATCACGGTCACGTGCTGGGACCCCGGCCACGGCCATTGCGGGTGGTGCGGGTAGCCAACGCGGACGTGCTTCCTCATCATCATCATCTGACGAGCAGCGCGCGCGTAGACGTAGCAGGCGGCGTACTAGCAGCCGTCGCCACGGCAGATCTAGATCTAGGCGGCGTAGCCGGCGTTCCAGGTCCTCGCGCTGGCGCTCCCCTTCTTCCTCAGACGAATCCCCGGAGAGGTCACGGAGAAGACGGAGAACACCGACCGCTACATCTGTACAGCGTGGGGATGTGGGTCCAACATCCGTGGACCAGTTCCAGGATACGGGAAACACAATGTTTTCAGCACAAGGTGAGTACCCTTACGTTGGGGTCTGGAGTGGGGTTGGGTCTGCTGCGCCGGGGGAACCGGCTCATTTTAAAAAAGTATTTGTGAACCCCAAATTATTACAGGTGCCGGAGGGGTCTAAAATTACCCCGCCTGCTCCGGACCTTTACAAAGGTGGTCTTTTTTGCGGTGTCCCCCCCTTGGGTTCCCACCTCGAAGTTCAGGTAAAAGAGTTAATTTGGGCCAACAGCTACGTAGACATCTGGTCATTAATATCGACAGACCAGCATTCGGTTGACCGGGAACGGCGGCCGGGCGAGAAGTTTTATGACCGTAAGCCTAAGGTCGCCAAGACCATAAATAACTGGTTGCAGGCGTTCGCCGTCCTGGGGTGTGTTATGGGACAGCGGCACCCGGAAAGGTGCTCAGAATTATTTATTTACATGGATAGCATTTACAGCTCGTACAAGGCCCACGGAGGTTCTGCGTGGTGGAAGTACGATGAGGACTTCCGCCGCCGTTTGGACCTTCAGCCCCACTTGGGGTGGGGAGTCAAAGCCACTGATTCTTGGCTTCGCCTGATGATGGCGCAGAGGTTTCTCCAGCCTTTTCCCGGGGGGGCTGCCGCACCCGGATCTCAAAGCACGGGTGCGGTGGCCGTCCGCCGACCGGGAACATGTTGGTTATTCAACGACGGGTTCTGTAAATATCATACCCTGTGCAAGTACAAGCACGAGTGCTCGGTGTGCGGGGGGCCTCACACTGCCACCAAATGCAACAAGCCCGCTCAAAAAGCCCACGGTGCAAAACCCGGGTCTCAGGAACACCGTGACACCAGTGAACGTCACCATGATGGAGCCGTGGCTAAGCAGGTACCCCAATAGGAGGGCCGCAGCTCAAATCAGATTCGGTTTTTCTTTTGGTTTTTTCATACCTTTCAATTTTTCTAGGCTCCCCTCGTCATCCCCCAATTTGAAATCAGCAAGGGAAAACCCGGATGTCATCCGGTCCAAACTGGTTAAGGAAGTGGCTTTGGGGCGTTTTCAAGGTCCGTTTCAGGCCCCACCTTTCAGTAACCTGCGGGTGTCACCCTTGGGGGTGGTTCCCAAAAAGGAACACGGACAATTCCGGCTGATTCATCACCTGTCCTATCCCAAGGGTAGGTCGGTGAATGACGGTATACCTGAGGAAGACTCGTCGGTCCATTATGTGTCTTTTGATAGGGCAGTTGAATTGGTCAGGCTTGCCGGCAGGGGTGCCCTTTTGGCTAAATCCGATATAGAGTCGGCCTTCCGTCTCTTGCCGGTGCATCCAGACTGTCATCACCTGTTGGGCGCAATGCTTGACGGTGAGTATTATTTCGACACCTGTCTCCCCATGGGTTGTTCCATTTCTTGCCAGTATTTTGAAATGTTCAGCTCCTTTTTGGAATGGGTAACCCGCCGGGAGACAGGTTCCGAGTGGATAACTCACTATTTGGACGATTTCTTATTCGTCGGGCCTGCTGACTCTCCTATGTGCCAATCTGTATTAGAATGCTTTCAGTCCCTGATGGGACGGTTTGGCGTTCCCCTTTCAATGGAAAAAACCATTGGCCCTGTGACGGTCTTGTCTTTCCTGGGTATAATCATTGACACTGAAGCCATGGAGTTCAGGCTCCCCCCGGAAAAAATCCGAGGCCTGCTTGACCTTATTTCGGCGGTCATTTCCGTGGGAAAAGTCACCTTGGTACAAATGCAGTCACTATTGGGTTCCCTCAATTTTGCTTGCAAGGTTATGCCCATGGGCAGGATTTTCTCCAGGCGCCTGTCATTGGCTACTTGTGGGGTACGGCTTCCGCACCATAGAATTCGAATAACAACCCCTCTAAAGAATGACTTGTGTGTGTGGCAAAAATTTTTGGGTACACATAACGGCCGCACTTGCTTTCAAGAGGCGGACCGGACAAACTCGGAGGTAGAGCTTTTCTCGGACGCTGCAGGAGCAGTTGGATTTGGGGTCATATTCGGCACTCAGTGGTGTGCGGAAAAATGGCCAGAACACTGGGTGAGGTGGGCGTGGACCGGGAATCTAACCCTGCTGGAACTTTTCCCTATAGCGGTCGCGGTCGAAATTTGGGGAGAGGCGTTGAGGAACAAGCGGATCATTTTTTGGTGCGATAATGCTAGTGTGGTACATGCCATCAACCACTTGTCTGCCTCTTCCCCGCCAGTCATCAGCCTGATCAGATTTTTGGTTTTGAAATGCTTATCAATAAACGTTTGTTTTAAAGCGAAGCATGTTCCTGGTTGTAAAAATAACATGGCGGACGCCCTGTCGCGTTTTCAATTTCAGAGATTTCGGGAGCTGCATCCATCAGCGGAGGTTCAAGGTTTGGTGTGCCCAGCAGGGATGTGGGATGTCCCGCTCAGCTGCTCCCGATGATCCATTCATCAGTGGCCCCGTCGACTTGGAGAGCCTACGGTAAGGCATGGAGCGATTGGTGCGAGTCGGTGGGGGAAATTTCGGACACGCCTTCGGGCGACACTTTATTACAGCTAACACTGAAGTATTTGGTGTCCCTGCACAACAGGCGGGCATCCGGGGCGGTTACACGCAACCGGCTGTCGGGCATAGCGTTTAACTTTAAACTCAGGAACTGGCCAGATGTTACAAAGTCCTTTTTGGTGCATCAAGTTCTGAAGGGTTGGAGGAGAAGCGACATCAGGATCGATTGCAGGAGGCCCATTTCGTTTCGGCTGTTGGCTGACTTAATTAATGGTGCAAAGGTTTTGTGTACTTCCCCATATGAATCCACACTGTTTGCTGCGGCTTTTGGAACCGCCTTTTTCGGGGCCCTTCGGGTCGGGGAACTTGTACCGAAGGCGCGGGGAGACATTAGTGGTTTACGACGGGACGATATTGTAGTATGTGGTGACGGGTTGCGAGTACGCTTGCGTAAATCTAAGACGGATCAGGAAAGCAGGGGAACATGGTTTCCCCTGTTTTCTATCTCGGGCCCAGTGTCTCCTGGAGTTCTTGCGAGCTCTTTTATAGCGATCAGAACCGATGGGCCGCATTTTTTCACACACGAGGACGGTTCCCCCCTATTAGCGGGGCAGTTTTTAAATTTTTTGCGTCGCATTTTGCGCCACCTTGGCCTTCCAGCGGCTGAGTTCGGGACTCATTCGTTCCGGATCGGGGCCGCCACGGAGGCTTCCCGGGCAGGCATGCAAGACTCGGATATCCAGCGAGTTGGGAGATGGCGATCTAGGTGCTTTATGAGATACATACGCCCAGAGCTGGTCTTAAGTGCAGGCACGGCATAGGAGGCATTCGTCCAAGGGCGACGTTACATGTTCAACTGTTTTTGGTCTGTGGTTTGACATTGTTTTCTTTTCAGATACAAGCCGTCCGAGTGTGTGGATCCTAGGTCATTCATTTGTGTACTGGGCAGCTCGGGGAGCGGACTCCCGACCCGGTGGCCGGTCCTTGGGATTGCTGGACGTCGATGTTAACTGGAGAGGTATCAGGGGCCTGTCCTGGCCGCAAGTCTTACCGGAAGTGGTCATGATAGCGAAGATGGTCTCATCCCCTGTGGTTTTGGTGATACACGCCGGGGGTAACGACCTGGTTTCTTTTCCATTGGCTGAGTTACTGACCCTTATGCGGTCAGATATGGACAAATTCCCCTGTTTCTTCCCTAAAATGAAGCTGGTTTGGTCCGAGGTGATTCCGCGATTGGTTTGGCATGGGGCTAAGGATGGTTTTGCCATGGAACGAACCCGTCGTACGCTGAATCAGCGGATTTCAAAATTCATACGGTTCAAAAACGGGGTGGTCGTCCGCCATCACCAGCTGGAGGGTGATAATACGGCTTACCTGCGGGCGGATGGAGTGCATTTGAATGGTAGTGGTCAGGAGTTGTTTTTGGCGGGGATCCGTGAGGGTGTCGTGCAAGCGCTACAGTCCATGTTGGGTGGGGTCGCAGCTCGTTGATTTGCTGCTCCTTGGCGGAAGGGGTCGGAATTAAGAAAAAATGGAGGTGGAATACCCGCACCGGACGGCCGAGTGGCGGTACTTTACCAAAAACCCCTGGTATATTTGGCTGGTTTTTAACGCCTGTTTTGGAAGAGCTGTGACCATAACTTTACCCAAAAGATGAGAGCATTGTTTTTCCTTTGACTCTCCAAAGAAAAAGTTAAATAAAAAGAGTTTTGTTTTCAAAGAAAAATTGTGTCGTGGTGTCTCTTAAAGGGGAGGGGGAGGTTTTGTTGGGGTCCTGGCAGTCTGTGGGGCACTGCAGCCCGAATGTGGATGCTGCCCCCTGACTGCTGGCCCCCTCCTGTGGAAAAATGAGTATTCCCCTTTAAGAGACCTCTCGACGCTGTCACTCCTCCCCAAGAGCGTCATTGGTGCCTCCCCACGCAGCTTGTCGCAAAGGCTCAAGGGAAAGTTTTCCCAGTCTCTCTGAGGACCCGGACCAGTTTCCCGCCCACCCTCCCCTCTTGTTAAGGTTTGTGTGATGGAATGGAGATGTGAGTTTTTCGATTGTTTTGGCAATTTTTCAAGTCACAGCAGCGGAAGGGGTCGGAATTAAGAAAAAATGGAGGTGGAATACCCGCACCGGACGGCCGAGTGGCGGTACTTTACCAAAAACCCCTGGTATATTTGGCTGGTTTTTAACGCCTGTTTTGGAAGAGCTGTGACCATAACTTTACCCAAAAGATGAGAGCATTGTTTTTCCTTTGACTCTCCAAAGAAAAAGTTAAATAAAAAGAGTTTTGTTTTCAAAGAAAAATTGTGTCGTGGTGTCTCTTAAAGGGGAGGGGGAGGTTTTGTTGGGGTCCTGGCAGTCATGCAGATATAGGGTAATGACTATCAATTAAGACAGCTTTATTGTCATAAATTTAGAGTAAATGGAGAGGAAGCGCTCATAGGACAATACAGTATGAAAAGGGAGATGGACGGGGTGAAGGGAGAATATATGAATGTATATCACCCCCCTATAACGTAGTCCATTCACCTTAGTGTGTTGTGTACAGACAGACCCTGCTTTAGAATGAATTGATCCCTGGGAAAAATTACCCTTTGTTGCCCCAAACGCATTTTTTTCTGCTCAGGACACATGTTTGTTATTTTTAACCCACTTAAAGCACCTGTACAGTTTTTAGTACAGCCAGTGTGAGGAGCCGGCTGCAGACTAAAGACTATTGAACCAATAGAAGTAAAGCAGGGCCCACAACTCTAAAGGGTGCAGACTTTTTCCAACATGGAGCACTGGTTACAACAATCTCATTGTTGTGTTTTATTTAACATTTTCTTTCATGTCCGTTTAATGTAGACAGAAGGCCAGGCATGAGATTGGTAATTAGAGTGAAGCAATTATTCCATTACTCTCGTTAGTGTCTTAGGGTACCGTTTCACTAAACGATGTACCAGCGATTCCGACCACGATACGACCTGGTCAGGATCGCTGGTGCGTCGATACATGGTCGCTGGTGAGCTGTCAATAAGGCAGTTCTCACCAGCGACCAGCCACCAGCGACTTATGGAGCGATGCTGCGCTTGGTAACCAGGGTAAATATCAGGTAACTAAGCAAAGTGCTTTGCTTGGTTACCCGATATTTACCATGGTTACCAGCATACACCGCTTACAGGCTGCCAGCACTGGCTCCCTGTATACGTAGCTAGGGTACACATCGGGTTACTAAGCAAAGCGCTTTGCTTAGTTACCCGATATTTACGCTGGCTACGTGAGCAGAGAGCCAGCGCTAAGCGGTGTACGCTGGTAACCAGGGTAAATATCGGGTAACCAAGCAAAGCGCTTTGCTTAGTTATCCGATATTTACCCTGGCTACGTGTGCAGGGAGCCAGCGCTAAGCGGTGTACGCTGGTAACCAGGGTAAATATCGGGTAACCAAGCAAAGCGCTTTGCTTAGTTATCCGATATTTACCCTGGCTACGTGTGCAGGGAGCCAGCGCTAAGCGGTGTACGCTGGTAACCAGGGTAAATATCGGGTAACCAAGCAAAGCACTTTGCTTAGTTACCCGATGTTTACCCTGGCTACATGTGCAGGGAGCCAGCGCTAAGCGGTGTACGCTGGTAACCAGGGTAAATATCAGGTAACCAAGCAAAGAGCTTTGATTAGTTACCCAATATTTACCCTGGCTACGTGTGCAGGGAGTCAGCGCTAAGCGGTGTACGCTGGTAACCAGGGTAAATATCGGGTAACCAAGCAAAGCGCTTTGCTTAGTTACCCGATATTTCCCCTGGTTACCAGCGTATGCTGCTTACACAGAGTCGGTGCTCGTTGGTCTCCCGTCGTCAAACATGCCGATGTGTGCTGCACAGCGGGAGACCAACGAGCAAAAAGTGAACCAGAACAGTGTGTAACGATCAGCGATTTCACAGCAGGGGCCAGGTCGCTGCTTAGTGTCACACACAGCGAGATTGCTGATGAGGTTGTAAGACCTGTTAACATTTACATATATAGGTTAGAAGACTGTGAACTATTCCTTGTTATGCTGCCACCTGCTGTCAAAACAAAGAACAGCGGGCACAAACCCCTGCTGCTTGATTTACTTGGTACAGTCCTGAACAGGATGTGAGGAGGAGCTAGTTTTGTTTGGTAGCTGTTTATGCTGAGGTGTGTGTGTTCGGACGTGCTGAAGAAGGCAAGGCCGCATTCTGCCCTGCTGAACAAGGTCCAAGTACCTGAGTGTTCGTGACATCTCCCCAAGACAGAGATCCAAGAAAGGCTGGATGTGGAGCGAGGAGCCAGACAGCACGGGCAAATTACAGAGACGGGACAAAGACTGAACTTTAGAGGTGTCTGCCGGCGGAATACGGGCCCCAACGGTGACGAGGTACCCCACGCTGAAACCTGCAGTTAAGTGTGCACACTACTTTTAGTTAGGGACAGATAGGAAATGACTCTGCACTGTGTTATGCAAGTAAGGTAACAAGGACCCTGCGTTTTTTTTGCTTAATAAGGATTTTTGTGTTTTGCTTTTGGGAGTACAATCTGAGGCTTCCCACCCTTGACAAGCTATTCAAAGTGGTTGTATGTATATTACATTATATCTACTGCTGTGCACATTCCCGCTTTTCTCTCCCTCCTTTCCCGCACTATTCCTCCACCTGTGTTGTGCAATATGTTATTAAATTTGCATTGATTAACCCACGTGGTTCCGTGCAGTCCTTGCGTATCCCGTTACCTGCAGTTTATTACATTTGGCGTAATCGGCAGGATACGCAGGCTGGTACGGAACAATGGACGGACAGGGTGGTGTCGCTGATGGAGGTGTTCTAATACAACCTGATGGGGGAATACCAGCAAGGCAGCTGTCCCTGGGGGCTATGCTGACCCATATACCAAAATTTACTGGCAACAATGTACCTCTCCATGACTGGGCGCAGAGAGTGAGGGGCATGTTGAGAGTAGCAGGAGTGACTGCAGAAAATCAAGGGGAGATATTGCTGATTGCCCTTGAAGGCCATGCTCAAGAGACTATTTTATTGCGCCCTGAGAGTGAACGAAAGACGTTAGAGCAGGTGGTGAAGATTCTTGAGAGAGTGTATGGCGGGAAACCAGAAGCAGGAGATTTACAGGCGCAACTGTTCTACAGGCTGCAGGGTGAAGAAGAAGGTCTGCCACAGTATGCAAATGCACTCCAGAGAATAATGAGACAAATGCTTACAGCAGAGCCAGAGCTAGCAGAAACCCCCGGTTATGCTGACCGTACCCTGCGAGATCAATTTCTCCGCGGATTACATAACCCCAAGATCAAAGGTGCCCTCCGTGAACGGCTCAGGGTAGAAAAAAAACTAACTTTCCAGGAAATATTGGAAGAAGCAGTCTCCCGCGCACAAACTGAAAATTGCGACCCGCAGAACGCCTGGGGAGAAGTTTGTATGCATAAGATAGTCCCGGGTGAGAAAAACCGAGAACCGAGCCAACTTGAGGCTAAAGTCGATCAGTTACAAGAGACGGTTACTGCTCTACAAGAGTTGCTGAAGAATATGCAAGCCCCGGCGTCAGAAGTAAGAACGACAGCACCACGGCCAAATACCCGCACGCATACCTATCAAGAAGAGAGGGGACAGATCGAGCAGAGACGATCGAGACCCGCTGGAGAGTACCAGTGTTGGAACTGTGGAAATCAGAACCATTTATTCCGACACTGTCCGGAGAGGAAGACGTCTCAAGAAAGACCGCCGTTAAACTAGTGCCTCCCTCCATGGATGGGCACATGGCGGGGAGACCAACTGAGCTTAGAGAAAACCAACGCCCTGAAGATATAGCAGCCAGCACGCCGACGATCATGGCCGAATTTGAAGGGAAAGAAGTAAGATGCTTGATGGATACTGGGTCCCAAGTGACCACCATGCCAGAACAGTTCTTCTACCAACATTTTGGACAAACTGTATCCATTGACAAAGGGGCACATATCAAACTGAGGGCTGCAAACAATCTTCCCATTCCGGTGGTAGGGGTCGTGTGGATGAACATACGTGCATGTGGCCAGAACTTAGGCAAAAAAGGGATTGTGTTAACGGAGGGCAAAGAAGTGCCGGCTATCGTGGGTATGAACGTCCTGAAAGAATTAGACCAGTTGCTCTTCAACAAGGGGGGCTGTGATTACTGGAAGACGACAGTTGCTAACAGGCCCGCCCAAAAGGTCTTCCAACACCTTATCCGTGCCCGAGGACTGTGGAGGAATGGTGGGAGCCGCTACCCAGTGGGGAGGGTTCGAGTCCCAAGACAGACAACAATTACTCTACCTCCAAATCGTGAGACAGTCCTCACCTTGCCAGTTGGAGCCCACCGTACACTCAAGGGGATGGAGGTGTTGGTGGAGCCTTACCGTGGTGAAGAGAACGGAGATGAACCGTTGGTGGCTCGCACTTTAGCAACAGTAAGAAATGGAAGAGTCCCTTTCCGTTGCGTGAACACCGGTGAACAGGCCTACACCTTTACCTCGGGAGTTGTTCTGGCCCATGTCTACCTGGCGCCTGAAGAGGTGGCGACCGCAGAATCGATTGAATTGCAGCCCATGGCAGGGGAAGCCTGGACTTGGGCTGTTTCTATGGAAAGAAAAGAGAAACCCACTGATCAGTGGAGCAGTCGCGTCATCTTAGGGCAGATGGGAGTGGACCTGAGCCCCTTCGCTTCGAAGCAAGCCCCAGCCATAGAAGACTTTATTTGGGAGAATCAAGCCACGTTCTCCCGTCACGCAGAAGATTTTGGCTGTACTGACAAGATTCAGCACGAAATACCCACTGGAGATGCCCCACCGATCAGGGAAAGGTACAGACAAATACCCCCAAAGTACTACCAAGAGGTAAAAGAGCTCTTGGCGCAGATGCTGAAGAGCGGGGTGGTAAGAGAAAGTCAGAGTCCATGGGCTGCCCCAATCGTGCTGGTCAAGAAAAAGGATGGGTCTACCCGCTTCTGTGTTGACTACCGCAAGCTTAATGGATGCACGGTTCATGATTCCTACCCTCTGCCCCGGATAGAGGAGTCCCTGTCGGCGCTGGGAAAGGCACGTTACTTCTCCTCCCTTGATCTGGCCAGCGGATATTGGCAGGTCCCTGTGGCAGAGAAAGACAAGGCCAAGACCGCATTTATTGTACCATGGGACTCTTCGGGTTCAATCGCATGCCGTTTGGACTAAATAATGCCCCAGGAACTTTTCAGCGCCTCATTGAAAGTTGCCTTGGAGACATGAACTTCGAGGCCACGTTGATTTACCTGGATGACATAGTAGTGTATTCTGCAACCTTCGAAAAACATCTAGAAAACCTGGGTCAAGTGTTTCAGCGGTTACGGGCCCATGGGCTTAAACTGAAACCAAAAAAATGCCGGATCTTTCAGGAAGAGATTGAATATCTCGGACACAAGGTGTCGGAAGCCGGCGTACAGCCCTCCGATGGGAAAGTGAGAGCAGTGCTACAATGGCCCACACCCAGCACAGTACGGGAGGTTCGAGCTTTCCTGGGGCTAGCCGGATATTACCGTCGCTTTATCTAAGATTTCGCGAAGGAGGCAGAACCTTTGCACGAATTGCTCCGAGGGACTGCGAAAGGACCAAAAGCACAGAAAATTTGCTGGGGACCAAGACAAGCAGAAGCCTTACACCGATTGAAAGAGGCCTTGGTTAGCACCCCTGTGCTTACCTATGCAGACTATAACCTCCCTTTTCGGTTGTATACAGACGCAAACCTCTACAGCCTGGGTGCAGTACTGGCCCAGGTACAGAATGGTACTGAACGGGTGATTGCATATGGAAGTCGGACGTTACGGGAAGCCGAGCGCAACCCCGAGAATTACAGTTCCTTTCGGCTGGAGTTACTGGCACTAGTATGGGCAATAACCGAAAGGTTCTCGGAATATCTCACGGGAGCCCAAATTGAAGTCTATACGGATAATAATCCCCTGGCTCACATCTCCACCGCCAAACTGGGAGCAATGGAACAGAGGTGGCTGGCACGACTCTCCAGATACAATTATCATGTGCAGTACCGCTCCAAGCATGAAAATCAGAATGCGGATGCCCTTTCTCGTGTTACCACCGAAGCCCCAGTGGGGGAGAGAGATGAACAGTTGGAGGAAGACGAAATTCCGGACTTCAGTAAATTCACCACTCAAGTGGTAGAGGCTCGTATGCTGGAAATTACATCGGGCACGACATCACGCCTGCTTGGCCAAACCAGAGAGGAATGGGTGAAAATCCAGTCATCTGACCCAGAACTGCTTCAAGTGAAAGAGTGGGTGATCCAGCAGCGCAAGCCTAGAAAGGAAATACGGGCCACGCTGTCGCACGTGGCCCTCCAGATTCTCAGCCAGTGGGATAACATGTCGGTGCAGGAAGGGATGCTGTATCGGAAGGTGCACCTAGCTACAGAGTTGGAAGTACGGTGGCAAGTAGTGATACCCCAGAAGATGGCAGTACCATTAGCCCGAGAGGCGCATGAGAAGGGAGCCCATTTCGGACCGGACAAGACTTACCAGTGGTTGCAAAGAATAGTATACTGTCCTCAGATGCTTCGGGCAGTAGAGAAGGCCTGTAAACTGTGCCGTTCCTGTGAGTTAAGTAAAGCTCCCCCACAGCGAGCACCAGTACAGACTATTGCAACCAAAGAGCCATTGGAAGTACTCATGATCGATTATCTGAAGATTGGTCACTCCCACCGGGGCTATCAGTTCTGCCTTGTGATGACAGATCACTTCTCCAAATTTGCAGTGGTGACGCCCACCAGAGATCAGACGGCTGAATCAGCTGCTCGAGCCATCAGTGATGACTATATCCGGGTGTACGGCTGCCCCAAAAGAATACATTCCGACCAAGGGGCTTGCTTTCAGGGCGGTGTCATGAGAGAGCTGCAAAGGATTTACGGAATGCAGAAGTCAAGGACTACGCCTTATCATCCACAGGGCAACGGAGCCTGCGAGAGATTTAACCGGACCCTCCTACAAATGCTACGCACGTTAGAGGGTGATCGTAAGAATCACTGGCCCGGCTATCTATAGAACTCGTGTGGGCGTACAATAATCGTGTCCACTCCACCACTGGGTACACCCAGTACGTGCTACTGTTTGGAAGAGCCGGAAGAGGCATTGAAGAGCTGAACCTAGCTCCCCCCGAGATCAGTGACGGTCAGAGTGTGGGTTCCTGGGTTGACTGTCACCGTCGACGGCTGGAGACTATCCATCGAATTGTCACCAAGCGGCTGCAAGAAAAGACACATCCACAGCGGAAACCTGTGTGTGAAACCCCGTTCTTGCCAGGGGACCGAGTACTAGTTGCAGAGAAGCACCCGAGATACAAGTTGGGCGAGCGCTGGAAAACAGAACCTTACATTGTGATCAGAAGAATCTCGCCCCACGGATCAGTATATGAAGTGAGAGGCGAGCAAAGAGGCAGCACCCTCATCCTGCATCGCAATATGCTGAGGCCCTGCTATTCAGAAGACAGGACCAGACAAAGTACCTCGGAGACGGTGCCCGTGCCCGTTCCTGTTACCCTCGAAGAGGGCTCTGACGATGAAGAATGGTGGCGGGCCCCGACCAACCCAGCAGACTTGGAGAGATCCACGCCCCCATCCGTTCAAGACACAGGTGCCACCCCTGCAGAGCAGGAGTCACCAATCGCCAGAGATGGGGACGAGAATACTGTACTCCCTGATACGGCGCCGACGTCTGGTGACTTAGCCGTAGTACCACGCCGGACTGAGCGGGCTAATGCTGGTATTCCCCCTGATCGGTACTTGGCAGATGAATTTGTGTGTTCTGTCACTGGATCCTGTTTTAAGACATTGGCTCCCAAGCAACAGGTTGTGAAGCAGGGCAGGAGTTGCCACCGTGTGCCCCTGTGCAGAGTGCCTCAGGAGAGTATCGGCCGGGACGGCCGAGGTTAAAGAGGGGGGGGAATGTAAGACCTGTTAACATTTACATATATAGGTTAGAAGACTGTGAACTTTTCCTTGTTATGCTGCCACCTGCTGTCAAAACAAAGAACAGCGGGCACAAACCCCTGCTGCTTGATTTACTTGGTACAGTCCTGAACAGGATGTGAGGAGGAGCTAGTTTTGTTTGGTAGCTGTTTATGCTGAGGTGTGTGTGTTCGGACGTGCTGAAGAAGGCAAGGCCGCATTCTGCCCTGCTGAACAAGGTCCAAGTACCTGAGTGTTCGTGACATCTCCCCAAGACACAGATCCAAGAAAGGCTGGATGTGGAGCGAGGAGCCAGACAGCACGGGCAAATTACAGAGACGGGACAAAGACTGAACTTTAGAGGTGTCTGCCGGCGGAATACGGGCCCCAACGGTGATGAGGTACCCCACGCTGAAACCTGCAGTTAAGTGTGCACACTACTTTTAGTTAGGGACAGATAGGATATGACTCTGCACTGTGTTATGCAAGTAAGGTAACAAGGACCCTGCATTTTTTTTGCTTAATAAGGATTTTTGTGTTTTGCTTTTGGGAGTACAATCTGAGGCTTCCCACCCTTGACAAGCTATTCAAAGTGGTTGTATGTATATTACATTATATCTACTGCTGTGCACATTCCCGCTTTTCTCTCCCTCCTTTCCCACACTATTCCTCCACCTGTGTTGTGCAATATGTTATTAAATTTGCATTGATTAACCCCCGTGGTTCCGTGCAGTCCTTGCGTATCCCGTTACCTGCAGGTTATTACAAGGTCACTGGTACTTCACAAAACCTGTGACTCAGCAACGATCTTGCTAGCGATCTCGCTATGTGAGAAGTACCCCTTAGGGGCGTCAATTAAGTCATTGTTCTACCAACCACTAATCCCATTATGTGTATAGGCATAGTAGACCCAGTGGAGTCATCACCACAGGAGGTCTCACATGTAGTCCCAGGGCCTTGACCTCAGGAAAATACCTTCACCATGGGTGGGGGTGTTTCCTGGGGGCTTGGCTCAATACCAGAGAGAAGCTTGGGGTACTTAGGACACTGACTAGAGGAAGTAGGGTTGTTACTTGCTAGAGTTAGATAGACAGTCGTGGTATCCATCTAGAAGAGCATAGGCTGTGATGGCAGACCATACTAGTGGGAGATTCCACAGCTGTGAGACAACCAAAAGTTGGGGCTGGGAAACAGTGAGATCTTATGGCCTGGGGACATCTCATTTTGGCCATCTACCTGGAGTTGCTGTTAGACCATGGACTCAAGAAATAAAAATACATGCACAGTTAACCTGCCTAAGTGATTAATACAACCCACAACCTCAGCTCTTCACAGCCAGACAACCACTTTAAAGAAGTGTTGGGGTAATTAGATAATGATGATTTAACCTTAGGGTGGGTCCAACACATGGCACTGCCACCATTTTCCCTATCCTAAACAGAATGAAGCGCCTACAATGCCCTGTGCACAGTATAAAGCCCCCATGCACAATATGAAACCGCAACAGTGCCCCAACACTAAGTATTATGGCTTCACACACACACTCACACACACACACTATATGAAACCCACATGTGCTTTTAAAACCACCGGGGCAGACTCTAGTGTTTGGTTATTTTCTAAATTGTGCTCTCGTTCTGCTGTTGAGCAGCTTCTGCTGCCAGTTCACGTGATCAGAAGGTCCTTCCACACTTCTAGTCTGAATGGGCAGTGATTTGATGGCTCTCTGCTCCAGTAAGTATCCTAGCAGTGACTGCAGACTTGTGAAACCTCCCAGCCCGCACACACTGTGCACTGCGAGAATTTGCTGGTTTCTGAGCCAGGAACAGCGGTCATGTGGCCACAATTGTTCGATATCCATGTTCTCGGCCAGAACCCGGCTAGTGGGCGCGGCCCCACTCAATATAAGTGTATTGCGCAATGCTGTGCCCACTAGTCAGTTGTGCCCATTCCATACACTTGTATTGAGTGAGGTTGGGCCCACTAGCCGGGTTCTGGTCGGGAACATGCATAGCGCACAATTGTGGCCACACGACCACTGCTCCTGGCTCAGAAACCGACAAATCCTCACAGTGCACAGTGTGTGCTGGGAGGATTCATAAGTCTGCAGTCACATAAAGTCATGGCAAACTTATCATTTTAGACTGGAAAGCCCCTTTAAACACAGAAAAAGTTGCCAATAAGGCTAACATCATGTAACAAGGGAGGTAAATATCAATAAATACATACAAAGTTGTTATTAGTAAAAGTATGTTACAACATCATCAATAGGTGATTGGTTCTTACATTGTAATTGTCCATGTAACATAAAATTACATGATAAGGAAAGATGGGCAAGCATGTTATCCAGAAAAGATCCATATAAATAAGAGGCTGGTGAGCGCACATTCCTAGATTCTACCTGGAAAGCTAAAAACACTCAGCGTCTGTGAGCAAACAGCTCACAAGCAACAATGATCATTGCCATTGCATCACTACCGATCCTTCAACAAAAACGGTCTTTCAAAAGGTAGAACAAAGTCATCACAGAAAGGCGATGTAATCACGTATTGGAGGGTAACCCCCAAGGAGCTGCCCCCTAATAATTGGAAATAAGGGAAAGATGGACACTGGGTTCCAACCAAAGTTATATTTGGAAGCATTCGGATGTAACTTTCACTTACTGTCCATTAATATGAAACTGGGAAATTACAGTGTTGCAAAATAGATGCACAATTTATGAAGAGCTACACATACGCATTCTATTGCTATGGTAACTGCTTTATTATATACTGTAGATTATGAAATTCTGCAGGGGATAATATTGCATTTACCATATGCCCATATAAATTCTATTTCCCCACAAAGTGGTTCAGCTTCAAACATAGATACAAAACACAAAGGTTTGGTTTCATTAATTTCCCAAACCAAGAAAAGCTATAGAAATCAATATCTCATTAAAATAGTTTTTATTTCAAATATCAAAAAAATATATTAATACATACAATAATAAAATTTCCAAAGGAGTTCCACTTTAATACAACAGGGGACACGAGGGGTTAATGAAAAATATATATTAATTATACGAATAGATAGATTTTAATAAATTATTTAATAATATATATCTCTCAGTGAGTGATCTGTCTGGTCTATAAATATAATTAAATATGCATATAGTTAGTGTATAATAAATACGCATAAATATCTCTGGTTAAAATTATTTCAACCGTGTGAACCAATCAGTTTAAATAAATTTAAATAAGTAAATACATAGAAACCATATAATAGAGTGTATAAAAAATAAATAAATAAACTGCGCTATTAATAAAGTGCTTTAGTTTTATATAATTATTCTCCAAATCTCTATGAATCCAGTGATAAAACATATAATTTATTCAATATGGTTCACATCGCTGAAAATTCCCCAGAGATACTCAGGCTCACTGCTTCCATATGATCACTCTTCATGCAAATATTCAAGCAGACCAGTAAGCTATAGTATCAAGATCACCCACCATTGAAAGTTCAATGCTAATTAAGTGCAATGTGCAGGGTACACGCTGCTTCCCGATATAAGTGACGGACCAGCCGTATTCACCATAAACACATGGAAGGCATAAAACCCGCACAGTACTTACTCAATTCCCTCCACGTCCCATCACCCCAACATGTTTCGCCTTTTCTTCTTCGGGGGGCGTATGAGAGATATATATTATTAAATAATTTATTAAAATCTATCTATTCGTATAATTAATATATATTTTTCATTAACCCCTCGTGTCCCCTGTTGTATTAAAGTGGAACTCCTTTGGAAATTTTATTATTGTATGTATCAATATATTTTTTTGATATTTGAAATAAAAACTATTTTAATGAGATATTGATTTCTATAGCTTTTCTTGGTTTGGGAAATTAATGAAACCAAACCTTTGTGTTTTGTAGGGGATAATATTGGTAAGTTGTCTGCAGCGCTGTTCAGGGACTTGTTAGAGATCTGATCCAGTGATTCTGAGACTGTTTTTTTTGTTAGGGGTACTTCTCACATAGCGAGATCGCTAGCGAGATCGCTGCTGAGTCACGGTTTTTGTGATGCACCAGTGACCTCATCAGCGATCTCGCTGTGTGTGACACTAAGCAGCGATCTGGCCCCTGCTGTGAAATCGCTGATCGTTACACACAGTGCTGATTCATTTTTTGGTCGTTGCTCTCCCGCTGTGAAGCACAAATCGCTGTGTTTGACAGCGAGAGAGCATCAATCTGAATGTGCAGGGAGCAGGGAGCCGGCGCCTGGAAGCTGCGGACGCTGGTAAGTAAGGTACACATCGGGTAACTAAGTGAAGCGCTTTGCTTGGTTACCCGATATTTACCTTGGTTACAAGCGTACGCCGCTCTCAGGCTGCCAGCGCTGGCTCCCTGCACACGTAGCCAGAGTACACATTGGGTAACTAAGCGAAGCGCTTTGCTTAGTAACCTGATGTGTACCCTGGCTACGAGTGCAGGGAGCCAGCGCTAAGCGGTGTGCGCTGTAACCAGGGTAAATATCGGGTAGCCAAGCAAAGCATTTTGCTTAGTTACCCGATATTTACCTTGGTTACCAAGCGCAGAATCATTTCCACAAGTCGCTGCTGGCTGGTCACTGGTCGCTGGTGAGATCTGCCTGATTGACAGCTCACCAGCGACCATGTATCGATGCACCAGCGATCCTGACCAGGTAATGTCGTGGTCGGAATCACTGGTACGTCGTTTAGTGAGATGGTACCTTAACACATTGTACTTTATCTTAGTGGTAAATTTAGGTGGATATCTTTTGTGTTTATTTGGGAAGATACGTAATAGAATTTTGGAGAAAATTTTGCCATTTTTGATCTTCAAATTTTATATCCTTACTCCCTTAGTGATGGAGGAAATTTTGACCTTAATGACCAAGCCGAATCTTAGAAATCTAACCAGCGTCACTTTATGAATCAACAACTCTGGAACTCGTCAACGGATCCCGGTGATTTTGAGACTGTTTTTTTGTGACATATTGGACTTTAGGTTAGTGGTAAAGTTAGAATGATACTTCTACGGTATATTTGTGAAAATAATCAGAAATTTGTCTAAAATCTTGAAAATTTTCAAATTTTAAAACTTTGAATTTGTATGCCCTTAAACCAGAGTTATGTCACATAAAATCATCATTTCCCACATGTCTACTTTATCAGCGCAATTTTTGAAACATTTTTTTGTTCGGTAGTTAGAAGGGTTAAAAGTTTATCAGCAATTTCTCATTTTTCCAACAAAATCTACAAAACCATTTTTTGGGAGTCCACATCACATTTGAAGTGACTTTAAGAGGCCTAGGTGGCAGAAAATACCCAAAAGTGACAACATTTAAAAAACTGCACAGTCACCTGGATCCTCTCTTTAATCTCTACCCCAAGCAAGAATTTATGACACAATTTACCCCATCGGCAGTAGAGCTCTTTGGGATAGAACAGATATATCATTTTGTGTATTCACTCATGGGTGAGTGGTGAACTCTCTCCCCAACGAGTTTTAAAAGATCCTGTACATATGATCCAGGTCGGAAAGATACCATCTCTCTAATCTATTCTACACTAAATCGCCCACCCTTAGACATTAAATTAAAGGATCTGGGCCAGTGGGATAGTCTTTGGATAGATGAAAATGGTGTTATGAGGCTATTACTAGGGGGAGTAACCAGGTGGCTCTCTCAGAAATCTCCATAAAAAATTTTCATAAGCCCTACTATGTACCAGCACACCTACACGCCATATACCGAAGTGTCTCGAACCATTGTTTAAGAGGATGTGGACAGAGGGGGGATATGTCCCATATATGGTGGCTATGTCCGATCGTAAGGGGTTTGTGGAGAGAGGTTGTTTCCTTGATGAACACTTTGGGCAACAGTACCATTCCATTGTCATCTTCCCGGAGATCCTTCTATTCGATGACAAGCCAGCAGGGTTCGCCAATATATTACACCGGCTGTTTATCTTTATCACGCTCGCGACTAAGATATATATTGCCAGTCAGTAGAGATCAGCTACCCTGTAAATTGCCTTGGTTAAACAATGATATAATGTTATACGAAAAAATTAAGGCCACAAGAGGCGACTCTCTTGAATTGTTCCATACCATATGGGATCCTTGGATACACACCCATCATCAGAGTGACTTTAATGCTGTAGTCTCAATTGGTATACAGAATTAAGTTATAGTGACGCTCTGTACACCTCTACCTCATAAGTTTCCGCCTCGAGAATTCTCCCCCTTTGGTTTCATGGTGGGACCCATTCCCTTTTCCCTTCTTCTTCCCGAATTCTCCTTTTTACCCACAATTGACCCCATTTTGGAAACTAGACCCCTCAAGGATTTTATCCAGGTGTATAGTAAGCATTTTTAACCACAAGTATTCACATAATTTGATAAAATTAGGCCGTCATATTGAAAATTTTCATTTTTTTCACAAAAATGTTGCTTTAGTCAAAATGTCTCACTTTTAGAAAAGATAACACCAAAAATTGGACCCCATAGTTTGTTACCAACCTTCTTATGAGTGCGGTGATACCCCACATGTTGTCATAAACATCTGTTTGGACAAACAGAAAGGCTCAGATTGTAAGGAACAATAATTGAATTTTGTAGAGCGAATTTGGCTGAAATAGATTGTGAGCACCATAGTGCATTTGCAAGCCCCACACAGTAGAAACCTCCCACAAGTGACCCCATATTAGAAACTAGACCATCAAGGATCTTATTCATGGGTCTAGTGAAGTGACCATTTTGAGCTCACAGAATTTGCAATCATTTTCTTGTCAGATTGAAACTTTTTCACAAAAATGTTGTTTAGCACCAAATTTCTCACTTTTACAAAAGTTAATGTGACACCCTGGACTAGCCAGGTAGTCACAGACATAACACCATACACACCCCCTCCCCTGGATAGTCACACCAGTCAAACAAAAACCCTTGTTGCCTCCCTCCAGGGTCTGATGTCCACACCAGGTGGGGTGGAGCCAGGCGGTTGGCCCCACCCACCAAGGAGTTCACAGGCCTGGAGGCGGGAAAAGTGACAGATTAAGTTTGGAGGTGAAAGTGAGAGGACAGAATCTGTTAGTGTCTGGGTAGGAGCCCAAGCACTGTCAGCAAGGTTGGCAGACGGTGGTGGCCGTCTGCAGGAGTTAGTGGACCTCTGCAGAATTGTAGGACCGGGGTGGGGCGTTAGCCCGCTGGTACCGAACCGGGGAGCAGAGTGAAGCTAAGCACAAAGGCAGGGCCATCGGACCCCGACTAGGCTTGGAGCCGCCGACAACGGTCAAATCCGAAAGTGACCGGAACCCCAGGGGTTTCCTAACACCCAAGACCCGACAGAAGGCAAGAGTCCACACCGTGAGGATACACAGCCACCGCCATAGGCTAGAGATCCAAGGGCCAGAGCCTGCGGGCAAAACGGGCTCCTTCGGTACCTATACGCCGGTGAGCGGACTACCGGTGGGCAACCACAGGAGTCAGAACATTCTAACAAGGTGCAGGGAAAGACAGCCACCATCACCCTGTCCGGGGAGAGCACAAACACTGCAGCCGGCTGCGGGACCCATCCATCCAGCCGTTTGGTTTACCAGAGACTCTGTGCATCTGTGTCTGAGTGAGTACCACAGTGCCATCCGGCACCGCGCCGCGCTGCCCCTGCAGCCCTGCACCCCAGCCATCCTGCCTCACCGTACCGCCACCGGGCCCCGGGATCACCAACCCCTACCCACGGAGGGGACAACATCCTAGCTGCTCCCTGTCATTGCTCCCGGGATCCCCGTCATCAGCAGCAGTGGTGCCCATTATCACCACGACCCGTGGGTGGTGTCACGAACTATCTCCCAAAACAAACCACCCCCTTTTCACTCGTGGGCGAGCAGCGCCGCTCCAGTCCCCAGGTCCGGCCCACCGCTCGAGCCACCGAGCAGCAGCAGCAGCGGACCCGAGCGTAGCGAGCGCGGCCCCTCCGCCCGCGATAACTTGGCGTCACGAACAGGATAGAACCAATCTACCTACGGGTAGAAGTGCACCTTGCAGTCCCCGCCGGCGGCGTCCGGCTGCAAAATTTGAAGTTCCGCCATCTTTGGCGCGAAGATTTCCCGCTCGAGCGTCTTCCCCGAGCAGGGAAGGCGCGAAAGTGAGGCCCTGCCCCCAAAGAGGAAGTGCAAGAAAGAACCAAGGGGAGGCGGGTGAAGAATGGCAGCATGTAACTAGTGCTGCAGACTGCCGGGACGCCAGGAGTCTGCCGCACCACGTTCCTGGATCCAGCAGCAAGATGTGCCAGGAGCTCCAGGACCAAGTCCACTTCATGCTGGCGAAGTGGATTACGGAGATGAAGGGCCTGGCCGCAACCGTTTGGGCATCCGGAGTGGAGGTGGTCTCAGAGGAGCGGGTAAGCGACCCACGCCCCTATGTCCCCGAGGGAACGGCCGCTGCGGCTGAGGGGCCCGGCCTGCTGCCATCCACCATGCCACCTCCCTCACTGCCCATGCCCGCGGCCACCGCCCCGACCGACCCGTTACCCCTGTCACCGATAGCGGAGCCCGCAGCGTCTGAGAGAGAGGGCCCAGACCTGCGACCCCCGGGCCTTACCTTTGTCACCGCCCTGACACCCGTCCCAGCTTCCATCCCGGTTGCGACGGAGATGACGACGGCCCTGGCATCCACCTGGCCGCAGAAGAGGCGATCCTCGACCAGAGGCCAGCACCGCAAGTCCCATCGACCGCTCCCAGACCCCGGGCCTCGGCTGAGGCACGGCTGGGATGCAGCTGCCAGGAGGCAGATCAGGCCACATCACAGCGGGGTCCCTCATTACCGAAGGTACCGGTCATAGCCGGCAAGGAGGGACTCTGTCTGGGCCCATCCCCCACACCGCCTGAACCGGAGCAAGCAGAAGGTGCTCCACACTGGGAGCGGCAGCAATGGCAGCTGTGCCGCGGGATTGCTGTTTAAAGATGAGGAAAAGAGAAGTTGTTGTCCCCCGTTGGGACCATCAGCACCTTGTTTCGTTTGAATGAATGAATATTAATCATCCGAGTTTGTAACCTGATTGTCAACAAGTTAATTATACCGTCTGTTGCCAACAAGTTGTCCCCGTAGGGACCTTATGTGTTTCCGCTAGCCCTTTAAGAGACAAGGTTGAGAACTTGCAGGCCAACCACGAACTTCTGGCCTTGTAAATAAGTTGTGGGCCGTTTTCCGTTACCGCCTCCGGAAAGGCAGATTGGAGGAAGGACCCGCAGCAGAGCAGGCAGGGTCCGGTCACCACCAGGACCGGTGACCATCCTCCGGGGGTCAGGGGTCCCCTGAAGTGACAGCCGGGTGCGAGATACCGTACCCATTCCCGATGGGTGATCTGGAACCGAGTTCCTGCTTCCGGACTGGGGAAGAGGGGTGCTGCCCATTTCTTAGGGGCAGCATCAAGGTTTAGGTTGCTTGGGTTGGGAAGCGGATGAACCAGAACCCGTCCGTTATTATTAAAAATGTTTTCTTTACATATGTTTGCAACGTTAAAGTGCCACCAGGTGGGGTGGAGCCAGGCGGTTGGCCCCACCCACCGAGGAGTTCACAGGCCTGGAGGCGGGAAAAGTGACAGATTAAGTTTGGAGGTGAAAGTGAGAGGACAGAACCTGTTAGTGTCTGGGTAGGAGCCTAGGCACTGTCATCAAGGTTGGCAGACGGTGATGGCCGTCTGCAGGAGTTAGTGGACCTCTGCAGAACCGTAGGACCGGGGTCGGGCGTTGGCCCGCTGGTACCGAACCGGGGAGCAGAGTGAAGCTAAGCACAAAGGCAAGGCCATCGGACCCCGACTAGGCTTGGAGCTGCCGACAACGGTCAAATCCAAAAGTGACCGGAACCCCAGGGGTTTCCTAACACCCAGGACCCGACAGAAGGCAACAGTCCACACCGTGAGGATACACAGCCACTGCCATAGGCTAGAGATCCAAGGGCCAGAGCCTGCAGGCAAAACGGGCTCCTTCGGTACCTATACGCCGGGGAGCGGACTACCGGTGGGCAACCACAGGAGTCAAAACATTCTAACAAGGTGCAGGGAAAGACAGCCACCATCACCCTGTCTGGGGAGAGCACAAACACTGCAGCCGGCTGTGGGACCCATCCATCCAGCCGTTTGGTTTGCCAGAGACTCTGTGCATCTGTGTCTGAGTGAGTAACACAGTGCCATCTGGCAGCGCGCCGCGCTGCCCCTGCAACCCTGCACCCCAGCCATTCTGCCTCCCCGTACCTCCACCGGGCCCCGAGATCACCAACCCCTACCCACGGAAGGGACAACATCGTAGCTGCTCCCTGCCATTGCTCACGGGATCCCCGTAATCAGCTGCGGTGGTGCCCATTATCACCACGACTCGTGGGTGGCGTCACGAACTATCTCCCAAAACAAACCATCCCCTTTTCACTCGTGGACGAGGAGCGCTGCTCGAGTCCCCGGGTCCGGCCCACCGCTTGAGCCACCGAGCAGCAGCAGCAGCGGACCCGAGCGTAGCAAGCGCGGCCCCTCCGCCCGCGACATTAACATCTAAAAGCAGACCCAACAGTTTGTTACCCACTTTCTTATGAGAACAGCGATATTCTATATGTAGTCAAAAAGTTCTGTGTGGACAAACAGGAGGGCTCGGAACAGAAAAAGCAATAATTTAAAGCAAACTTGGCTGAAATAGATTGGGGATGCCATGTTGCATTTGAAGGACCCCTACAGTATCAAATCAATAGAAACCCCCCACAAGTGACCCCATTTCTGAAACTACACCCATCAAGGAATTTATGTAGGGGTGTGTTAAGCATTTTGAACCCATGGGTTCTTCACAGAACTTTTTAAAATGTGGATGTGAAAATGATAGTTACATTTTTTTTGTTCTTCTAATATATGATTTTAGCTCAAAATTTATAATTTTGACAATGGCTAATTGGAGAAAAAGGAACCCAAAATTTGTTAAGGAATTTCTCCCTAACAGAGTGATGTCCCATACATGGTCAAAAGCTAATGGCAGGACTCGGAAAGGGAACAGTGCTATTTGATTTTTGTAATGCAAATTTGGACAACATGTTGCATTTGCAGAGCTGAGGTTCAAAACATTCCAAAACCCCACAAGTGACCCCATATTGGAAACATCACTAAGTAAGGAATTCATTTAGGGAGGGATGTAGTGAGTATTTTGAACCCCCAGAATTGTATAACATTAGCAAGTGGAAATGTAAAATGTTAGTGGTAAAAGTTTAATTTTTTTATTAGCTGCAAATTTGTCAGTTACACAAGGGTAAAAAGGTGAAAATGGACCCCACCATTTATTGTGCAATTTCTCTCCAACTACTGTTTAGCCACATGGCAGGGCGGAGAGGGAATGAGGGTTATTTGTTTTTTAAAGCACAGATTTTGCTAGAATAGTTTGGGGGTGACATTGGCAGAGCCCCTTAGGTGACAGAGCTGTAGAAAAACCCCACAAGTGACCCCATTGTAGAAATTGCACCTTTCAAGTTATCTATGGCTGCAATCACTATTTTGTAGCATCCACACTACTTTCTTTTTCTGAAGAATTACAAATATGCCAGTTTACTGCCTATACATTGGGCCCCATATATTGCAGTGTCCTTATAACTTATAAATTAAGTGCACTTTCCCCACTACAATAATGCCACACATGTGGTCGCTTTCTGCGTTTTAGGCACAGGAGGCTCAGAAGGAGTGGCACATTTAGATTTGGGAGCACAAACGTTACTGGATTTTATTTGGGGGGTGGGAGCCGTCATTTTTCAAGACCCTTTGTTCTACCAGTAACGTGGGATGCCCCGATATTTCCAGTGACAGATGGTGAACCTGAGAGGGGGCTGGGTTTGTGTGGGATAAGTTAGGGGTTTTATTGGTAACATTTTGGGGTACAGAACAATTTTTGGTCACTTCAATATAAGGCTGAGATCATATTCTTCTGTTCTGTGCTGAGCACTTATGTTAGGATTTCCACGTAAATCCCCCAAAAATTTGATTCTGAATAAATCCCCAATGGAATCACTTACTAATGAGGCAGATGGAGACACTTTGGACTCCGTTTGCCATCTGTTTAGCTGGTGTCCATCTTTTTAGGCGTGCACAGAATTGTGGTCATCCACATTCATGCGCTAAAAAGACTCCTAAAATGATCAGACACAGCTGGAAGAGAGTAGAGACGAAGCCTAAAGTGTCTCCACCCGCCTCGTTAGAGTGAGTGGCTCCGTGGGGCGTTTTGTCTGAATCTTGTTTTTTTGGGATTTACACGGAAATCTAGACCTAAATGCTCAGTGAAGCTCACAGGTATCAATGTGGTTTCTCAATCCCCTTTTAAAAGACCTTCTCTGACACCCTAAAGCGGGCTTTACACGCTACGACATCGCTAATGCGGAGTCGTTGGGGTCACGGAATTCGTGACGCACATCCGGCCGCATTAGCGATGCCGTTGCGTGTGACATCGATAAGCGATTTTGCATCGTTGCAAAAACGTGCAAAATCGCTAATCGGCGACACGGGGGTCCATTCTCAAATCTCGTTACTGCAGCAGTAACGAGGTTGTTCCTCGTTCCTGCGGCAGCACACATCGCTGCGTGTGACGCCGCAGGAACGAGGAAGCTCTCCTTACCTGCCTCCCGGCCGCTATGCGGAAGGAAGGAGGTGGGCGGGATGTTACGTCCCGCTCATCTCCGCCCCTCCGCTGCTATTGGGCGGCGGTTCAGTGACGTTTCAGTGAGGTCGCTGTGACGCCGCACGGACCGCCCCCTTAGAAAGGAGGCGGTTCACCGGTCACAGCGACGTCGCCGGACAGGTAAGTATGTGTGACGGCTGTGGGCGATGTTGTGCGGCACGGGCAGCGATATGCCCGTGTCGCGCAACAGATGGGGGCGGGTACCCACACTAGCGATATCGGGACCGATATCGCAGTGTGTAAAGTAGCCTTTAGGCCACATCACACGAAGCAACATCGCTAGCAACATCGCTGCTAAGGAACAACTTTTGTGACGTAGCAGCGATGTTGCTGATGATGTCGCTGTGTGTGACATCCAGCAACAACCTGGCCCCTGCTGTGAGGTCGTTGGTTGTTGCTGAATGTCCTGGACCATTTTTTAGTTGTTGCTCTCCCGCTGTGAAGCACACATCGCTGTGTGTGACAGCGACAGAGCAACAACTGAATGTGCAGGCAGCAGGAGCCGGCTTCTGCGGACGCTGGTAACCACGGTAAACCAAGAAGCCCTTACCTTGGTTACCCGATATTTACCTTCGTTACCAGTGTCCGCCGCTCTCACACTGCCAGTGCCGGCTCCCTTCTGCCTGCACACGTAGCAGAGTACACATCGGGTAATTAACCCGATGTGTACTGTGGCTAGGTGTGCTGCAGGGAGCCAGCGCTAAGCGGTGTGCGCTGGTAACCAAGGTAAATATCGGGTTGGTTACCTGATATTTACCTTAGTTACCAAGCGCAGCATCGCTTCCACGCGGCGCTGCTGGCTGGGGGCTGGTCACTGGTCGCTGGTGAGATCTGCCTGTTTGACAGCTCACCAGCAACCCGTTTAATGACGCTCCAGCGATCCCTGCCAGGTCAGGTTGCTGGTGGGATCGCTGGAGCGTCGCTTAGTGTGACATCTCACCAGCGACCTCCTAGCAACTTACCAGCAATCCCTATCAGGTTGTATCGTTGTTGGGATCGCGGGTAAGTTGGTTAGTGTGACTGGGCCTTTAGGCCCACCACAATCGTAATCTTTTAACACCCTCTTATCCACTTAGATATGTTGCGACTGACTGCAGCATTTAAGGGTTTAATCAGCCCTGATTGGTCCCAAAACTGGTCAGGGACAATGCGGCAAGGTGTCAGCTGTAATCTACAACTCTCCCCCTTGGGTGGCACTATTTTTTTATGTCTCACCACAGTTTAAATGCTGATTAAGGCCGTTTAAATGTGTATGTGTAGGAGGGTGGCTAAGCCCCCTGTGATATAAATGTGTTAACAATGTGCAGTGAAGTATATTAGTCAAATACAGCATGCATAGTGGAGAATGGTAGGATATAGTGGGAAGTAAAGGTTAAGGATGTCATTTATAAGAAGTAATGTAAAGCATTGAAATGTTATGTAGATAGATTTTGTTAGCAATTGAAACAGTTAATGTCAGGTTCAGCTCACTGGTGTGTGTAACTAGTGTTGAGCAGAGAGTGACTTCCTAGTTACAGAGAGAGCTGAGAGCCAGTTCTGCATGAGGGTTCGAGGACTAAAGACCCTGCATGGAGTAAGAGCTGGTCAGGAGCTTACCTCCTAAAGATCCGTAGCCTACAGCTGACCACAACGGGCCCAGGACGTCTTCCGACTAGACAGCTGTTGGGGTCCAGAAGCAGACAGCGGTGAGAAGAAGCATGGGGGAACAGACAGACAGGTGCCCGACAGCTTGCAGAGTAGTTCCAAGATAGCGGGGATAGGTCGAGTATGAGTACCCCAAAGAGTCCGTAACTGCAGAATTGTCAAGAATGAGGCCATATTGTAGAAAGAATAAACTGTTCAGGTTTTGGTTTGCCAAGAGGAGTCCGGTGTCACATGTTTATCTACTGCGTCTACGTTGGGGACTGGCTGTGGGGTGATGGACACCAACCTGAAGAAAATAGTAAGTGTCGCATACCCCACCTGAAGTCTCTCTGGTGAAGGAGTGTGGAGCCCCCACGGCCCAGTGTCCGTACCATCCTTCAAGTGGTGCTTGATAAAATAATAAATAAATGAACTTGAATTAAATAAATAAAATATATTTTGTAATAGCCTGAATAGAAAAGATCCAGTAGGAAACAGCAGAATTGTACTATTGTAAATGTCCTTAATCAGTGTAGATCAGCGTACTGGACACAAGGAAAACATGGTGACTAATCAAAAAATCTTTCAGTAAAACTAGAGAAATAATAATAATAATAATAATAATAATAATAATAATAAATGTTGGGTGAATAAACCACCCAACTCACCACTATGAATGACAGTTCAATAGTAATAAAAATGGGTCTTTTGGCCTGTGATGGATATAAGCTAAAAGAATATCTAGAGCAGTAGGTAGTCCCAGTCCGGAATGTAGCGTCCAGAGATCTGTAGAGCTAAAGAAGTATGCCAGAAGTACGGTGCAGCACCAAGGGAGTCTCAGATGATGGAGTCGCTGGGAATGAATCCAAAACAAAAAGCCATGGGCAGCGTGTGACGTCACATAGTCAGTGAGTATGGCGGGTTGGTTGATACACATTTCTTCACCCGTTTCAGGAATCACTGTTTCCTTCGTCAGAGGAGACTGCAAAAATGCCATTCTTTGGTACTATACCTACCCATGGCAACCCTTGGCAATTAGTATCTTAATTGTTAATCCGATTGCTGCTGGTGCGTGCGGGCGGCCGGCAGAGTACCTGTTGGTGCGTGCGGGCGGTCGGCGACCTCTCTGTCCTGGCGACCGGCTGCCTCCCTGTGCGGGTGGGCGAGCGGCCTGCTGGCTGCCACTCTGTGCGGACGGCTGTGCGGTGAGTGTCCCAGTGTGTCCACGGTCCCGGTTCAAATGATGGCACCGGGAGTCAGCACGTGCACAGATGGAGCCCTTGGATGAGAGCTCTATCTGCGCACGCGCCACTCCAGGAGCAGCGCGTGCACAGATGGGGCCCTTGGATGAGAGCTCCACCTGCGCATGTGATGCTCCAGGCACCATCATTTGATCCGGGACTGCGGACAGACTGAGACACTCACCGAACTGGCCTTGCCACTGACCGCCACCGCTGCTGCCACCACTGACCTCCGCCGCCACTACTGCTGCCACTGACCGCAGCTGACACCACAACCTCTGCCTCCTGTGACCCGCTTCACCACCACTGCTGCCCCCCTCTGGTAAGACAACACCAAAGTATAAGACGGACACCATTTTTATTTTTTTTTTATATCTAAATTTGGGGTGCGTCTTATAATCCGGTGCGTGTTATCAAACCAAAAATACGGTACTAGCATTGCTGTACAGTATATAGCACAAGCAAGTAGGTTATAGTCCCTACGGGACTATAGAGTACAGTTGAAAGTAAAAATAAAGACTGTTTTTGAAAAATATGAAAAAACATACAAATTTAAATCCCCTCCTCTTTCCCCTATTTAAAATAAAGATTAAAAAAACAACACACATCTGGAACAAAGGGAGCAAAAAACGAAAATGAAAAACGGAAAATCACCAGGGGTTGAAGGGGTTGCTAAAGGCCCCCCCCAAAAAAAAAATATTTGTTTTAAAAGGACCAGTGCGAGTATTACATTGAATAATAACAGGGATATCTTTATATATAGTTTATCTTTTGATTATAAAGCAATTGTTGTACAGATTTCCTTACTGAGATTTTTCCATGAGAAAGACAAGGTCTCTTGAATCATATTGTAAAAAGTATTTAATTTGCACCCCTTGGTTAAAAATTGTGCTCTTAAGTGGATGGCTTTTTCAAGGAAATAGCAAGTATGTTTACCATTGCACCATTATCAAGTATTATGGCCTATGGGAATTTTTGCCAGCCAAACTGGAAGATGGCAACTTAATAGTAAAGATGTAGCCGTTAGAGTCTACAGGATTTCAGTAGCACTTAGTGGCTATACTTAGGATGGTCGGCAACAAAACAGTTTAAATCCAAAAATGTATTGCTAGAGTGACTGTACGTAAGGGTAAATTTTAAAAAGGATTTATTTGAATTTATCTCCTAAACAAATCAAGAAGGGATTGAAATAAAATGATGTTGCTGATAAAGTGCCTCCATAGAGCCAGGTATGCCTGTAGCTTGCCATCTGAAATATGGTATGGTGTTCCAATCTCTACTCATATATAAATTGCCATAGCTAGGGGTGAGCCTAGTACCCACGGTGGTCTGTTATGAACTGGTAACCGTGGACGATCAGAAAAAATCCCATTAATCAGGAAAAAACAAAACCACAAGAGTAGTTGTAAACTAAGCTGACCGTAATCCCCTATCTATCGGACAACACTAGAAGTAGCAGTGGGATGTTCCTAACACCTAGACACCTCGTCACTGCCTGAGAAACTTGCTACACCTCGAAGATAGAAATGAGGAATCCAACTTGCCTCGGAGCAGTCCCCAAAGAAATAGCAAGCCCCCAACATGCAACGACGGTGATGTAAGAAAACACAATAGACAGAATATATAGATTAGCAAAGGTGAGGCCCAACTTACTAGATACAATAGGACAGGACAGATAACTGATTGCGGCCAGCAAAAAACCCTGCAAAAGATACCAAACTCCTGATAGGAAAAAAATACTAAGACCAGACGGTCTTCCCCCGCTATATCAGGTACTCTTGTGCCAGACTCTTGATATAGAACTGCAGATATAATGGGAAGAAACAAAATCACAGAACAAACAATATTCTAAAGTGCAGATAATCCAAACATGAAAAGGGAGCAAGCTCCCTTTCTTGCTGAAAGAACTGCCCTGCTCACAAAAGCAGAGAACAATAGAGGAAAATAGGGTTTTTTTGAGCCGCGCCAATGATCACTTCTCAGGTATTCAGATTAATGGATCTTTATTTTGCACAGGTCTACGAGTTTCTGGAGTCTCAGCTCCCTTCCTCTGGACCATCAGGCATAAGAACACATCAAAGAGATTTGATGTGTTCTTATGCCTGATGGTCCTCAGGAAGGGAGCTGAGACTCCAGAAACGCGTAGACCTGTGCAAAATAAAGATCCATTAATCTGAATACCTGAGAAGTGATCATTTGCGCGGCTCAAAAAAACCCTATTTTCCTCTATTGTTCTCTGTTATCTGCAGTCTGGGTTGCTGCTGCCTTGATCAAAACTTTCCATGCCTGCATAGTAGTTGTGACTTTCACAACTTCACTTGGTGAGTATTACTGCTCCCTGTCTCTACCCCGTGTGTTATTGGGGTAAAACCCTATTGCGCTTCTTCTCCACAGCTTTTTACTCATCTGCTCACAAAAGCAGGGAGACAGATTCCCACATACAAGAAACCAAACACAGAACCAAATGGAATAAGCAGAAACACCCTTAAGTGCAATTTCAGCAATTAAGCAAAGAAACTAGCAAACTTATCTGGAGTAGATTCAGGCACAGAATAAATGGGAGAAACTGAAGGGAAAACTCCCATCCTTCTTCAGAAGCAGCTGGAAACAACTATCACCACCGGCCTTCAGGCAGAAAGTGCTCTGCTAATTACACTAGGCTGATCTGCAATAGGACTTCCTGGATTCCTAATTAATTCCAACACATGTTTGAGTCAGAGATTCAGACTCAGCTTCATTACCATTCCTGGCCACCAGAGGGAGCTCCACACCAGCACCGACTTGGATGACATTCACAAGAGTGGTCCCCTACCATTGAAGATAAATATTCTCATTTTATGAGAAATTGTTGGATAAAATGAACTAAATGCTCTGAATAATAAATTTAATCTTTTTAAAGTGGTATTTACCATTAGATTTAATAAAAAATTGGGTTGCTTCACATCCTTTCTTTTGTTTGATCCCAGTTTTTGATGAGGTTACAGGTCATGTTCCCAAAATATATCCTTGTTCCCAACTGGTTGTATGTAATATTTCGATAATGTGGTTGGTGTGTTTCATATATTGTGGAATTTGGGAAACACGGGGCTTAAGATGTGTATCCACAAATCTAGATTGGCACAGCAAGACAGCCAATGCATGAAATGACAGGCCTCACCTGTGGTGCTCTTATGTAATTTGGGTATATGTTAGAATACTGCCAGCCTAGAGGTTTTATATGATAAGTATTTAAACTCTTTTGTATGTAATATATATTACCCGTGTCCTTTTTTTAGCCAATACTGCCAAGTCTGTGATATATTTCTTTTTGGGATCTTATCTTAATTTTCATATACAAAATAATATTCGGTAGGGTCATAAAAGAGCATATCCGACAGCTTGGCAGGCCTTACAAAGTAATTTTGTAACAAGTTAAGCCACTTAGTGTTCCCACACACTAAAACATCCCTTTCATGAACCCCAGAAAGTTTCATGCCAAAAAATGTGCCTCCACCAAACACAGTATGATACCTCTAAAGTGAATTCCTCCACAATACCCACATAGTTCCACCCACACAGTATGATGGGCCAAACACAGCTCTTCATACAGTAAAGTGGCCCCTTCACAAACCTCCACACTGTAAAATGGCCTGCACACATTATAATGTCCCTACATAGCCCTCCACACAGTATAATGGCCCCCTACAAAGCCCTCCACACTGTAAAATGGCCTGCACACATTATAATGGCCCCTACATTGCCTTCCACACATTATAATGTCCATACATAGCCCTCCACACAGTATAATGGCCCCTACAAAGCCCTCCACACTGTAAAATGGCCTGCACACATTATAATGGCCCCTACATAACCCTCCACACATTATAATGGCCCCTACATAGCCCTCCACATAGTATAATGGCCCCTACATAGCCCTCCACACTACAAAATGGCCTGCACACATTATAATGGCCCCTACATTGCCCTTCACACAGTATAATGGCCCCTAAATAGCCCTCCACACAGTATAATGGCCCCACAATCTTTCACATGGTATAATAAGCCCCACACAGCCCTCAAACAGTATAATGGTCACCAAACAGCCCTCCAAACAGTATTAAGGCCACCACACAGCCCTGGAAATTATAGCCCCACAGAGCACTCTAAATAGTATGATTGCTCACAACATAGCCCTTCTAATAGTATGTTGACCCCCACATAGCTCTGTGAATAGTATGCTGGCACCCACACAGGGTTGGCAACTGTCTAGAAATTTCAGGACAGTTCGTAAAAAAGAGCACGTTTTTACCAGGGCCATAAAATATTTGAAGGCGTCTGTGACTTTTTTTGAACCTGAAGAAAGTTACAGATTGGGGTCACCACATAGCCCTCCAAATAGTATAATGACCCCCATATAGCCCTCTAAATATTATAATAGTCCCCACACAGCCCTCCAAATAGCAAAACAGCCCCCACATAGCCCTCCAAATAATATAATGGTCCCCACATAGTCCTCCAAATAGTATGACGGTCCCCACATAGCCCTCCAAATAGTATAATGGCCCCCACATAGCCCCCCAAATAGTATAATGTCGCCCACGTACAGTAGCCCTCCAAATAGTATGATGGCTCCTACATTGCCCTCAAAATAGTATAATGACGGGAGACACCAGGCCCCCAGACTAATGATCCCCATAGTGGCTTTGTGGTCTACCGCTATTAGCGGTATGCTACTTTCCCTGTACATTGTTATGCCTGGCTGCAGGCAGTGCTGTATATCTATACCATCTCAGCCCTCTAGGTTCTTCAAATATACGGAACATAACAGTTTTTATTACGTCATTACATTGCCTTTCTGTAATGTGTTCATTCTATCTTTTGAAAGATATATGACACTTCGACCAGAGATTCAGCAGTGATGCTACAGCAACGACCATTACTGAAGTAGCATTTGCTAAAGGCCTCTGCATGAATCAACCACACGATGCAGATATGCATCCATACATCCCTTATCTGTTACACATATTAACATATTGGGAACCGAGTGTATTTAGATATTAAGATACATTCTGTCAATATCACACATTTATCATTCTATCAATGAACATTTATTTTGCCTAATTAGATATGGATATTCTCTAGAAAAAACGTATATCAATCTTTCCTTTCCATGCACTGTTATGTTATGTGGACACAATTCTAAAGAAATAAATAATTATTGTTGAGGTAGCTATATACTGTTATTGAAGGATGTCTATCACCCCCCCCAAAACAGGAATTAAACTATGTAGGTCTTCATATAGGGAACTCAGCCCCAATAAAAGTTACGAAAGGAAGTCCATAAAGTAGAAAACCACGGCATACACCATCCAAGATCCAGAAAGTGCTTTTATTCCATAAAACGTGCAGGTAAAATAGCGGGAAGGAGAGAGCCAAGTGTAGGCCCCCCAAGAACGACGGCCGTTTCGCACCTTGTGTGCTTCTACAGGTCCCGCTGGAAAAACGCAAAAAGAATTGACATGCTGCATCTTCAAAAACGCAGCCCAGAAGCAGCCAACAAAAGACGCCCAGTGTGGACAGCAAAGTAGAAATCTCATAGACTCTGCTGGGGGAAGGAAATGGTGTATCTTTGTGACCTCAAAAATGCACCAAAAATGGAGTAAAAGATGCAGTGTGTGAACATCCCAAGCTTAATCCCAAAACACGTAGATTTAGGGAAAGGCGGACATATTATTGGCGCAACTGGGCAGCCATACACTGGCCCAAGAGGCAAGGGGTCCCACTTCCACCTCCATAGTAGGTGGAATTGTGCATTACAATGAGCTATTGGACTGTAAAGGGTCCATGTATTGTTTTCTTCAGTGGCCTCTTCTGTCTGTGCCAATCCTGGAAGTAGGCAACATGTTTTATATAATTTGTCAAGTCCAATTCCTTATACCGAGTCTTCGAACATTTCTGAAAACAAGGAGACAACTACTGCACACACTAAATTACTAGTCCTAGATATACAGATCTAATTCCAATGGAAACCTGTATGCCTAATAAGCATAAAAGGCAATCTGTGCACCTCTGAGCTTAGAGAAAACAACTTTTGGATCTCCAAGCCATGGGTGTAACCAGACAATGGTGAGCTTTTCTGATAAAGAACAGAAGAAAAAAAATCAGCTCACCGAGTTGCTGTGATCCGCTGTATATCCAGGGCTGCGCACGGAAGGCTAGGCTGCCATAGACGAATCAAGGAAGAAAAATTTCCAGCGCGGTCCAAATTCTCATATAAAAAGTCATCTTTATTGATCAATCCATAAAATAGGGGTTTACAGGCGGTCAGCAAGATATTGCATAGATATTATTCAGACCCCACAAAGCATTTGTGGGGTCTGAATAATATCTATGCAATATCTTGCTGACCGCCTGTAAACCCCTATTTTATGGATTGATCAATAAAGATGACTTTTTATATGAGAATTTGGACCGCGCTGGAAATTTTTCTTTCTAATAAAGAGGCCTAAAAAATCAGGTCAGGGATGTAGTTTTCCATAGGGGTTAGCAATTGTGTTAACAATCATGGCATTTATATGTCTGCATCATCTCAAGGAACCACAGAGCTCAAGTTAAACACTGTCAATCCAGTTTCCATCTTGAGAACCTCATCAGCAACAATCAATGAATTCTTCCACGTGTTCTTTCATTTACATTAGTGTTCTAGTTATTTTATAAGCTTAGTCTCAGAGCTAAAGAAGAACTCACTTTGGGCTCATGAGGTCCAAAACAATGAAACAGCTGATTCCATAGATCCAAAATGTTCTAGAACTGAAGACATGTTCTTCTCCAATGGCTAACAGCTAACCTCACCACTTACGACTCTATTGTCTTCCACCAGACACTGATATCTAATCCTATGTGTCTTCTCTCCATTCAACCTTTGGTTTCTACATCATCAAAATTATGTAAATTATATATATGTTTTTGTTACCTGTATTGGATTCATCCAATGACCTCTCATAAAAATTCTTCATTCCTTCCACTGACGGCACGCTCTGCCACCTCTGATAACTACTGTCTCCTGAATGAAGGATTTTGCTCACCTCTACAAATACATCACATGTCCATTCTCATGTCCATTTATTCTCTTGGACTTCCTGTAAACAGAGAAAATAATAAAAAAAAAGGAGATAGAACAAAGGAAGCTGGTGGAAAATGCTGATTCTTGATATTTATGAAGATTCATTTCCTTAACTAGGAGTGTCCACATTTCCAACATTTTGTCATAGTTCTTCAACTTCTGCAATAAATAATTAGCACTTTTGCAATTTTGTTTTAATTGAAAATTTGAAAAAGAAATGATCTGGAACATATGTTGGTATAAGAGCAATGTGTAGGTGCACATTCACACTATAGCCGGATAAAAACAAAATTGAGCATATATTCTTGCAGTAAATAAATAAATAAATAGTACACATAAATAACGTACAGTACTTAACTGTTACTTTTTTTGATCAGAAACGCAAGACCGTTATCCTACAAGGTGTACCTAATCAGGATGGGACCCTATCTCAGTAGTTCACCTTGCTATGTGTCAGTGGACCTTCTCTCCATTCATTCATTTTGTGACTGTCAAAGTTTCACACTAGGTACGGGGGAGTACCATGTGCATAGCGAAAGGGAAGGTAAACCCTGTGTCTATGGAGAAGGAAGATGATGACCCCTGACTGAACCTACTGCTGGGGTCCCGCACTATCCTAGATCAGTTCTGCACCTATGCACCGAGCCAGATACCTGACCCTAGGTATCCCTAGTGTTGGACTCTAAATAGGGAACGGATGGGATGAGCTCTTCGTCAACCTCACTATACAACTATCGAAGACACAGGGGGGACACACAGAGGAAAAATGCACGAACTACTGCACCACAGATGACTCAGGTAGAAGTTCAGCAGAGCTTTCTGTAACGATAGTGTGGCGCCCTGGACAAGCCAGGGGCCACAGAGAACAACACCAACACACCCCACACTCCCGGTCAGGCACACCAAAGTCAGACGAAAACCCTTGTTGCCTTCCTCCAGGGGCTGATGTTCACACCAGGGGGGTGGGCCAGGCGGTTGGCCCCGCCCACCGAGGAGTTCACAGTCCTGGAGGCAGGAAAAGAGTCAGTTTCTGTTGGGGAGTGAAAGTGAGAGGAAGGAGGAAAGTGGTAAAGGAGCAGACAGAAGTTCGTCCGGGTATGTGGCCCGGACAGATCAGCAAGGTTGGCAGACGGTGGTGACCGTCTGCAGGAGTGGCCTATCGGAGTTTACTGTAAGGACCGTGGACGGGCGGTGGCCCGGCGGTACCGGGTCGGTACACAAAGAGAAGTCAGCACCATCTGGCAGGGGCTTACGGACCCCGGCAAGGCTAGGAGTTGCCGTGAAGTTGCCAAATCCGTTAGCGAAGGGAACCACAGCCACCGCCAAGGCTACCGTTCCCAGGGCCAGAGCCTGCGGGCAAAAGGGGCTCCTTCAGCTCCCATCCAAGCTGGAGAGCGGGTTACCGGTGGGAACCCATTGGAACCGTTTACAGTACACAGGTGCAGGGAAAGGCAGTCACCATTAGAGTTGAGCGCGGTTCGCGGTTCGAGGTTCTCCAGTTCGCGGCTCGAGTGATTTTGGGGGCTGTTCTAGATCGAACTAGAACTCAAGCTTTTTGCTAAAGCTCGATAGTTCTAGATACGTTCGAGAACGGTTCTAGCAGCAAAAAGACAAGCTAATTACTAGCTGGCTTTCCGCTGTAATAGTGTAAGTCACTCTGTGACTCACACGATTATGAAATTTCAGTGTATAGTGTGCGGGAACAGCGCATTCAGATCACTGCTGCTGGGATAATGGCGATCGCCATTTTTTTTTTTTTCCTTGTCTTCCTTCCCTAAGCGCGCGCGTGTAGTGGGGCGGGCCAGCATGGCAGCCAATCCCAGACACACACACAGCTAACTGGACTTTTAGCCAGAGAAGCAACGGCATGTGTGATAGGATGTCCATGTCACATGTCCATGCATTATAAAAATGAGTATCTGCCCGTCCGGACGCCATTATCTCTTCTGCGTCTGGGTGTCAGTCACTTCTGGCGTAGCTCCTGTCTCCGATACTGCTGTGTATGTCGCGGGCGGAGGAGGGGACGCTGCGCTCTCCCACTGCTCGGGTCCGGCTGCTGCCGCTGCTGCTCGGTGGCTCGAGCGATGGGCCGGATCCCGGGGACTCGAGCGGCGCTCCTCGCCCGTGAGTGAAAAGGGGGTGGTTTAGTTTTTAGGGGTATTGTCCGTGACGCCACCCAAGGTTGTGGTGATCTTGGTGACACCACCGCTGCTCTGGACGGGGATCCCGGGAGCGGTGACAGGGAGCAGCTTGGTTGTTAGTTCTCCCCTCCGTGGGTAGGGGGTTGGTTGTCCCGGGGCCCGGTGATGGGGTAAGGATGGAGGGCAGGCGGGTTGCGGGGCCTGGTGAGGTGCAGGGTCGCGGGGGCAGCGCTGTGCCGCACGGTGGTACTCACTCAGCCCAATGATGAAGACACAGTTCTCGGTAAAACACTCGGCTGGATGGACGGGTCCCACAGACGGCTGCAGTGTTGTTGTGCCCGGCAGGTTGGTGGTAACTGTCTTTCCCTGCACCTAAGTTGTTTGTACGGTTCCAATGGGTTCCCACCGGTAACCCGCTCCCCGGCTTGGATATGGGCCGGAGGAGCCCCTTTTGCCCGCAGGTGCTGGCCCTAAGAAACGGTTGCCTTGGCGGTGGCGGTGTCTCCCTCTGTTGGTTGGACTGTTGCCTTCTGTCGGGACTTGACTATTTGGAAGCCCAGGAGGTCCCCTTCACTAACGGATTCGGCAAATTCACGGCGACTCCTAGCCTTGCTGGGGTCCGAAAAGCCCCTGCCAGATGGTGCTGACTTCTCTTTGTGTACCGGTCCGGTACCGCTGGGCCACCGCCCGTCCACGGTCCTTACGGTAACTCGGATAGGCCACTCCTGCAGACGGTTACCACCGTCTGCCAACCTTGCTGTACTGCCCGGGCCACACACCCGGACGTTGTCAGTCAGTTGCTCCACTACTACACTTTCCTCCTTCCACTTTCACTGTCAAAACTAGACTGTCTGTTTTCCCGCCTCCAGGACTGTGAACTCCTCGGTGGGCGGGACCAACCGCCTGGCCCTCCCCCTGGTGTGATCATCAGCCCCTGGAGGAAGGCAACAAGGGTTTTGTGTCTGACTTCGGTGTGCCTGCTGGGAGTGTGGGGTGTTGTGGTGTTGTTCTCTGTGGCCCCTGGCTTGTCCAGGGCGCCACATGTACGCTCTATACACAGCACTATACAGAATAGGGATAGAAGTTTCTTTCAGCCCTTCTAAAGGCTAATACCGGCAGGGTCAGAGCCATAGGTGACAGTCAGGGCAGTGAAAAAAGATTTTAACAGCTACACAAGATGACAGCGTCTGTGTAGCTAAGGTCAGGGATTTCCTCGCTGCATTTCCCCATTAGGAGGGATAGAAAAGGAGGCTTCCTTTCCTCTACCCAGACCCACAACCCTGGCACTGTACCCTCCTGCCCTTTGCACACTGAAACTCATTGTTACTAAGCCATTATACTAGCAAAAACTGAGGAAACTTAGTGGCATCCTAAAAGTGGCTGTTGGACTTCTGTATTGTCCCACTAGTGCAAAGATATTTGCAGCAAGTCTGCCTGCATTGCACACTCAAACTCATTGTTACTAAGCCATTATACTAGCAAACACTGAGGAAACTTAGTGGCATACAAGAAGTGGCTGTTGTACTCCATTAGTGCCCCACTGGTGCAAATCTATGTGCAGCACCTCTGCATGACACCCTCCTGCTTTGTTTTTAATAAGCTATAATGATAGCAAAAAATGCTGCCATTTAGTGGCATACAAGAAGTGGCTGTTGTACTCCATTAGTGTCCCACTGGTGCAAATCTATTTGAAGCACCTCTGCATGACACCCTCATGCACATTTTGCTACGCTAATTTTATAGCAAACTCAGGGAATTCCTTGCTGCATTTGATCATTCGGAGGGATAGAAAGTGAGGCTTCCTTTACTGTCCTGGTACCCACAGAACACGGCCACTGTACCCACCTGTCCACTTTTGCCACGCTATTTAATTTGCCCAAAGAGCTGACTCTTTTTCTGCCTTCCTAAAATTGTCTGTAATACTAAGTTAGTGTTCCTTTGCTGCCAAGCAAGGTACAACACATGTGCATTCTACACTCCTTTCCATTTCTGGAATGCAATTATTAAATGAAGGTAGTCCAGCCAATCTGTGACGAAGGTGCAGGTGTGGATATAATGTAGCCTGCATCCAATGTTGGTTTTCTCGATGTCTGACAGCTCAACAATACCATCTGTTTCCACTTCCAAAACAAGTGATGACCTGCCAATCACACTCCCTGTTGCGTGTAAAGGGGTGGAAGTTCAGTGTGAAAAACCATGTGAGACTGCTGTCCCCACAGTCACAGAGGATGAAGAGCACGCAGATGCACTTGATGGGGCAGGCGGTGGTTGCACAGGCACGCTAGGCCGCATTGTAGCACAGTGAAATTCACATTGTGACTTATGCTTCATTTTAAGTCGTGTACAGGGTGGGCTCCCCAGTATGCAGCAAAACCAGGCAACAGGAAAAGGACTCTAGTCAGTTGGGTTGATAAATGATTGTTTAACTTTACCAAAACAAACAATAAGAACCATGCATACAATTTAAATAATTGAACAATCTATTCTGTTGCCTACTACCTGCTAATCCCTCTGCGTAGCAGTAATTGTGTGTTTGTGCGTGTGTGTGTGTGTGTGTGTGCAAACACGACTTACCAGTGGCGCATCACAAGAGCTTCCCAGTTATCTACGTAAACATAGACAAAACACATTACATCCCCTGAATACCCTTGTTAGCTGAAGCCTCACAGATAATGCAGATGATAACAGTGTGAATGCAAACCACACAGCTCTGCAACACAGTCATGGAAATCTTGAAAATCAACAGTCAATGCAAACGTGTCGCTGTCCCTCTATGATTTAAACTGTACGTGACAATTTGACAGTGCAGAGGCAAGAAGTCTTATTGTCTATAAATAGTCGGCCTACCCAGAACAGATATGTGTTTTGCTAATAAAACAAAGTGTTGCGTGCCCGCATTATTGTCTGGGCACAGCCTACCGTACCCGGGTACTGTGATGTCCAGTTGCCAGAAATACAGACTTTACGCTCCTCTCACGGTAAGCAGTATAGACAGCACCGTAAGAATGTTGGTCTGTGGCACAGGATGCTGCTCATTGGCGTTACGGTACTCCTCACCAAACTCCAAAATGACTCCCCTCACAATTGAACGAAGTGTTTCCACGGTGGCTCCTTGCTGTAACACACACCTTTATCTTTTCCTTCTGTTCATAGACAGCATCTCCAGTCCACACGCGAAGAGCAATTTCTCCTCCACATCTAAGTGTGGAGAGGCAGCTAGTGCGCATGCATGTGCCGATTTACCCCAGCCGCAGCCTAACTACAGTGTTTCGCATAGTGAGTATGCTCAGCCTGACTGTGCCATTCCTGAGGCTAAGTCTTCATTTCGGGATACAACGCATGTTCCCACACTTAGTGCGAAAACCCTCTTTGCACAGGTACTTGCATTCCGTGCCGGGTCTAAGTCTTGTTTTGTGCCTAGACACCATGCTAAAGCTGATAGTCTTTTTTCAGAGACTGTATTTCATGCTACTGAGCATGCTCAGGCACTTACTGAATCAGAGACTAGGTCCGGTAATGAACTCTTTGGCCCTGTCCCTGATGTGGGGGGCCCATATAGACCACAGGGCATCAGGTGTCCTGACGATGTGGCCAGGCCACTCCCAAATGGCTTGCAGAGGCCTGCCCCTATGACTTGTCACCTCATTATTGATGGTCAGACGATGACTGGTAAGGTGTTTGTGTCGTGGCAGCCATGAGGTCATTATTGAAGTTGCGGTTCCAAATAGGACGCTAGTTATGCCACTCATGACGTGTCACTCTGCTTTTGTCTCCAGGAGGTGCATTGTAGTCCACCCTGGTTTGGGGCGGACCCAGGTTATAAAACGGGCTGGAGCCAACAAGGAGGTGCGCAGTCTTCTATTATGCTCCGAATGAGCACACCTTCATGTGTTGAACCCATTGCGGCTTTAGGCCAGAGGTAGGCAGGGATAGGGCGTCGATGCAGGCCGCCACCACAGTTGGTAACGCAGAACGGTTAAGACCAGCTCCTGTCCTACAAGTCCTGCTTGTGCAGCCCAGTGGCATTAACAGGCCTGCTGCTGCTGATGCGCCTGCTGTCCACAGGTGTGGCCCCAATGCACACGGTCAGCGTACTCAATGGCCCCTGTGATGTTAACAGGGAGTTCCTGGGCTGGGTGGGCGTGTGGACCCTGTGACGCTAACAGGGCTCCCAGTCTCCAGATCCAAGTGGCGTCTAACTCGGTTCAGGCTACTATTAGTTTCATAGCCACACAGCTCTGTATCCTCCACCGAACCTTCCAGTTGCCAACCTCTCCTTTTCCATCTGGGAGCACGGTGGACACTGACTGCTGATGGAGATATATACCGTATTTTTCGGACTATAAGACGCACCTGACCATAAGACGCACCCTGGTTTTAGAGGAGGAAAATAGGAAAATAAAATTTTAACCAAAAAATATGGTCATGACACACTGTTATGGGGCGAGGATCTGCTGCTGACACTGTTATGGGGGTAATGTCCCCAAATTCTCTACTAAGGTACCCCATTCTGATAAGGATCCTCCTGCCTTGTATATGATCCTGCTCATATACCCCCCGTCCTGCTAATAATATACCCCCCATCCATCCTGCTCATGATATGCCCCCATCCATCCTGCTCATGATATGCCCCCATCCATCCTGCTCATGATATGCCCCCATCCATCCTGCTCATGATATGCCCCCATCCATCCTGCTCATGATATGCCCCCATCCATCCTGCTCATGATATGCCCCCATCCATCATGCTCAAGATATGCCCCCATCCATCCTGCTCATGAAATGCCCCCATCCATCCGGCTCATGAAATGCCCCCATCCATCCTGCTCATGAAATGCCTCCATCCATCCTTCTCATGAAATGCCCCCATCCATCCTGCTCATGAAATGCCCCCATCCATCCTGCTCATGAAATGCCCCCATCCATCCTGCTCATGAAATGCCCCCATCCATCCTGCTCATGAAATGCCCCCATCCTGGTAAATGGCGTGTATCCTGTGGCACAGGAAAAAAAATAAACGTTTATACTTACCCTTCCTCACTCCCTGAAGCACCGATCTCTGTCTCAGCTGCAGCGCCGCTGTGTGGAGCCATCACCGGTGTCTGCAGCATCGCGTCTTCCTGTCTGTGCCGGCGGTAAGCTGATCGATTCTGGTGGATACTAGCGGCGCGCACAGCGATGACGTCATCGCGGTGCGCGGCGCTAGTGTCTAGATCAGCTGACCGCCGGCACAGACAGGAAGACATCGCGCAATGCTGCAGGGGGGCGGCTCCACACACGGTGACGGGTGAGTACACTGATTCACTGCACCCCGCGCTGATAATGATGCACGGGGGGCAGTGAATACAGCCGAACATGATCACTCCAGGCTGTAGTTGCCAGGGGTGATCACGGCCGGCTGCTAATTATGCACTCACCCCCCCCCCGCCCATCACCCCGCCCACCTGTCAGCGCCGGTTTCGCTGAGAGATGATGGGCGGGAGGATGGGCGTGCATATGTAATGAGCGGGCCCACGTGGTCACGGCAGGCTGTTACAGCCTGCTCGTGCCGCCGATGACCCACTGCACCGCGGCACCCTCATTCCCCGCAGCCTTATAGTCAGACCATAAGACGCACCCCCCCACTTTCCCCCAACATTTGGGGGGAAAAAAGTGCGTCTTATGGTCCGAAAAATACGGTACCTTTCTCTTTCTTTTCTTATTAATTTTCGTTATATAGCGGTAACATAGTATATACCACCTTATCCAAATCTGCCAGTCCCACCGTAACAGATGGTGTTTCTTCAGCAAATGTTACTTTTGCTTAACCACCAAACCCACGGACAAAAACTTTTTTCCCCTTTCCAACACACCTGTTCCCCTTTCCACCAGCATCTGTCCTTTTTCAACTCATTTTGTATATGACCAAAAGTGCAACTCTGCAGGGACACCGTACTCAACGCCATCTCAGCACAGCAGCCAGCCCTCGGTCCCTCAGATGTGGACAAGTAAAAGCCCATTTCCTCCTATCCATGACAAAGCGTTGAGATTCACTCTGTGCAGCACTGGTGTTTACTGGAAAAGCAGATCTAAGAATCCGTACCACCTTCTGCAGATACTCCTGTATAGGTGCGTCCATTTCTATGGCAGGAATTATTTCGCCAAATTTTGTCTTGTACCGGGGATCTAACAGTGTGGCAACCCAGTAGTTAGCATTACTTCGAATTCGTACAATCCGAGGGTCATGTTTTAGGTAGTGCAGCAAGAAGGCGCTCATGTGTCTTGTGCATCCAGGAGGACCAAGTCCTTGGTGTGTTGGTGGCAGAGAGGTGAGAATCGTGCCTCCTTCCTCTGCCCTCTCCCCACAACCTCGCACAACCGAAATGTGAGCAAGCTCTCACTCATCTGCTGAGTCTTCCATGCCCATCGCCAGTTCGCCCTCCATTTCTTCATGGGCTCCTGCACCTTCCTCAACACTCTTTGCTGATACTATGCGCCCTTGTTAATCCCTCTCCCCCACCATGACTGCCGCCTAGGTGCCGCTGACCATCTGGACTTCATAGATCTTGTTATCCCTTCCGCATATGACTCCTCCTGTACTTCCTCCCCTTCCTCTTGTCCCAACACCTGACTCCGAATAATAATTACAGTGTGCTCCATCATGTAGATGACCAGAATTGTCACGCTGAGAATGACATTGCCAGTGCTAAACATCTTCGTCGACATTTGTAAACTGTGTAGAAGGGTGCATAGGTCCTTGATCTGACACCACTCCAGCAGCGTGATCTGCACCACCTCTGGATCAAGTTAGGCCAGGCTATATGTCATAACGTATTGCAGCAGGGTTCGGCGGTGCTGCCACAGACGCTGCAACATGTGCAGATTCCAATTCCTGCGTGTCAGAACATCGCATTTCAGGCGTTTAACCACCAGACCTAAAGACTTCTGGAGCGACGAAAGTTGTTGAGCTGCTGTGTGCGAACGATGGAAGTGAGCACATAGCGAGCGTGCCCGCTGCACAAGGCCATGTAGGCCGGGATGGTATTTTAAAAATTGCTGGAGAATTAGATTCAACACGTGAGCCACACAAGGCACGTGTGTCACATTGTCACGGCGAAGGGCCGCACCCATGTTTGCATCATTGTCACACCCGGCCTTCCCTGTCTGCTGGTTGAGTGGAGACAACCATTGATGAATCTTGGTCTCCAGAGCTAACCATCCACAACTTCTCAGCGGTGTGACTCACATCTCCCATACATTTCAAAGTAAACATTTGACCGCATGATGGCATTGAGCTCTGCTGCCAGCATAGTAAGGAGGAGGTGTGTGGTTTTCCTTGTGCGCAGTTACAAGGAAGGGTGCCCTGACCACACAGGGTTTGGGCCGAGGTGAAGGACCCACACGAGGTTGAGGAGGCAGAAGCAGTGTATTAACTTCTACATACAGAGGAAGGATTGATACAACTCGTGGGGACAGCAAGACTTGTACAGCAGACCCTTCTCCATCTCTCCCCATAGTAACCCATTGCCCAGTCAGCGACATATAACGCCCCTGTCCATGCTTACTGGGCCAAGTATCTGTGGTGAAATGCACCCTGTCACACAGTTTCTCAAAGAAGCGGTGATGTTTGGTGCGACATGCTGGTGTAGCGCGTGCACGCCTTTGTTGGAGAAGGAGTGGCGCCTGGGCATCGGCTCTTGGGGCAATGCGATGGGCATAAGGTCTCGAAAATCCTCGGTTAAAAAGGTTGGAAAGGAAGCATTTTGGTAGCCAACAGTTTGCAGATGCTGAAAGTCAAGCTCTAAGCCATGTCATGCCCTTCTAAAAGCATGTAAAACACAGCAAGGGGACTCCAACCACAGTCTCCCTCGTTTCCACTAATTGGGCCATACACACCCCACTTGACTGGCATCAGTTGACCCCCATTTTCAAGATGAAAAAGATGCTTTGCATGAAGCACTCTCAAATATACGCGTGCCTTTCACCTCCCCTGGATGAGCCAGGGGAAGAAAAGTCCTCTGAGAGCCATGACTTGTTCATCTCTTGGTTCTTTTTTCAAAAGCGAGGGGACTCCAACCACAGTCTCCCTCGTTTCCACTAATTGGGCCATACACACCCCACTTGACTGGCATCAGTTGACCCCCATTTTCAAGATGAAAAAGATGCTTTGCATGAAGCACTCTCAAAAATACGCGTGCCTTTCACCTCCCCTGGATGAGCCAGGGGAAGAAAAGTCCTCTGAGAGCCATGACTTGTTCATCTCTTTGTTCTTTTTTCAAAAGCGAGGGGACTCCAACCACAGTTTCCCTCGTTTCCACTAATTGGGCCACACACACCCCACTTGACTGGCATCAGTTGACCCCCATTTTCAAGATGAAAAAGATGCTTTGCATGAAGCACTCTCAAAAATACGCGTGCCTTTCACCTCCCCTGGATGAGCCAGGGGAAGAAAAGTCCTCTGAGAGCCATGACTTGTTCATCTTGGTTCTTTTTTCAAAAGCGAGGGGATTCCAACCACAGTCTCCCTCGTTTCCACTAATTGGGCCACACACACCCCACTTGACCGTCATCAGTTGATCCCCCTTTTCAAAATGAAAAAGATGCTTTGCATGAAGCACTCTCAAAAATACGTGTGCCTTTCGCGTCCCCTGGCTGACCCAGGGGAAGAAAAGTCCTCTGAGAGCCATGTCCAGATTGTCAGTGGACAGACGCGTGTGCTTATCTGCCAGCAGACCCCCAGCAGCACTGAAGACAGGTTCCGAGAGAACGCTGGCTGCAGGACACGACAAGATCCCCAAGGCGTACGTGGCGAGCTCAGGCAATTTATCCAGAGTGGAAGCCTAAAATGAGCAGGGCTCAAGTTGCACAGTAATGGCATCGATGTTTCCTTGCATATACTCATATATCTGTGTGTCCTCCTCTTTTTCCTTGTCCAGCTCTTTTGTTTTCGCATGAGTATATGTCCTTGTCACTTTCCCATGTGTTTGTGTTGTGTTGTGAGTTGTTTGTCACACCTGTTGTTTGGACACCTTTGAGGGTGTTTTCTAGGTGTTTTTATGTGTTTGTGATTGCCTGCCATTGTTTCCTATGCGGTTCGAGTTTGGTTCGTCGAACGTTCGCCGAACTGAACTCGAACGAGACCTCCGTTCGACGAACCGAACTCGAGCCGAACCACGACCGGTTCGCTCATGTCTAGTCACCATCAACCTGCCGGGAGAAACAACACCGCAGCCGTCTGTGGGACCCGTTCATCCAGCCGTGTGTTTTACCGAGAACTGTGTCCTCATCATTGGCTGAGTGAGTACCACCGTGCCATGCGGCACAGCGCTGCCCCTGCGACCCTGCACCTCGCCAGGCCCCGTAACCCGCCTGCCATCCATCCCTACCCCATCACCGGGCCCCGGGACAACCAACCCCCTACCCACGGAGGGGAGAACTAACATCCAGGCTGCTCCCTGTCATCGCTCCCGGGATCCCCGTCCAGAGCAGCGGTGGTGTCACCAATCTCACCACAACCGTGGGTGGCGTCACGGACAATAACCAAATCCCCACAATCCAATCCCCACCCTTTTCACTCACGGGCGAGGAACGCCGCTCGAGTCCCTGGGATCCGGCCCACCGCTCGAGCCACCACCGAGCAGCAGCGGCCGGACCCGAGCAGTGGGAGAGCGCAGCGTCCCCTCCTCCGCCCGCGACAACTTGGCGTCACGAACAGGATCCTACCGTTCTACCAACTGGTGGAAGTGCGCCTTGTGTGACCGCCGGAGGTGTCCGGCTGAAAATTTGGAGAAGCCGCCATCTTGGGCGTGAGAAATTCCCGCTCGAGCGTCTCCTCGAGTAGTGGAGGCGCGAAGGCCAAAACCCCGCCCCTGTAGAGGAGGAGCCAAAAAGAGACTAAGCGGGACTGATGGCGTCTGGCCGCATGTAGCCCGCGGCTATAAAAGCAGGGACGCCAGGACCCTGCGGCCATCTTGTTCCTGGAAGAGGCCGCCAACAAGATGTATATGCCGTCCCGTAGCACCGTAGCCCCCGCGCCTGGAACCGCGGCGTGGGTGGAGATCCGGACAGCGCAGCTCCAACAATGGCTGCAGGTCAAGATGCAGCTCCTCTTGGAGGAGTGGGAGGAGGTTATAGCGACCGTACGGAGACGCGAAGAGGAGGGAGCTTCGGAAGGGAGGGTGAGTGACCCACGCCCTGGTACCCCTAGTGGGTCGGTCATCGCGGCTGCAGGACCCGGTCTGAACCCGCTCGCCCTGCTACCTCCCTCGCTACCCGTATCAGCTGCCGTGACCCCGTCACTACACCCGCTACCCCCGCAACCGGTAGCGGTACCCTGCATGTCCGCCCAGGCGGATCGACCTGTAACCGGAGCCCGTGACCGACCGGAAGTGCTACCTTGGAAGGTGCAGAGGCCTGAGCCGGAGGCATTCCCCGAGAAACTTCCCGAGCCGGAGCCAACAGACCGCTCCGTGCCGAAAGCCCAGCGGAGGAAGGCCCCTGTGCCCATCCCCCACACCTCGGCTGAGGTTGCACCGGGTTGCCGCTGCAAAGGAGCACCCCAGGCCAAGTCACCGCGGGACCTTCCACCCAGATTGCCAGTGGTGGGCAGTGTCCAGAAGGTCTCGCGGGGCCCGACCCGTGCGCCGGAGCTCGCAGCAGCACCGTATTGGGACAGGGAGCCGACACCGCTGGGCCCGGAGATCGCGGAAAGGAAAAGGAAGAAGGCGGAGTTGGTGGCCCGTATGATCCGGGAAAAGGAGAGTCTGAGGCAAGCAACCTTCCGTGTCCGGGGCCCCCTGTATGAAGGGCAGGTGAGGCGGTTTGATGTCCGCCGGGGCTATGGCTTTATATATGAACCGGGCCTGGAGGCCGAAGTCTTTATAGCCCGGCGGGATGTTAATGCCTACCTGCCGAAGGAGCATCCAGGCCGCAATCTGATGCCCGGAGACCTGGTGCAGTATACCCGGCACTGTGGGGAGAGGGGGTGGTTCGCATTGGATGCGAAGCTGAGGGGCAGTCAGGAGGCCCGAGTGTCCACCATACCCCTCCCCCAACCGACTCAGAAGAATCGGAGTAAGGGCAGTGGAGTCCCGTTGCAACTGTCCCCGTTGGGACCACCAGTGTTAAAAGTACCGTTTAAATGAATGATAAGAATGATCAACCGAGAAGATTCACCTGATTTGCTGCTTGATTGGAACCGGTCGTTGCTGGAACTGGTCCCCGCTGGGACCCCCTTTTCAAATTATGCGTAGAAACTACTACGAACAGGCCCGAGAACTAGCAGGGCAACCACAAACTTGTGGCATGCAAATAAAAATGTTTTATGGCTAAACCGTAACCGCCTCCGGAGAGGCAGATTGGAGGAAGGGCCCGCAGTGGAGCAGGCTGGGGCCCAGCCACCACCGGAACCGGTGGCGATCCTCTGGGGGTTTCAGGGGTTCCCCATGGACGTGGGTCCCCTGAAAAGGACAGAACCCGCTCGGGCAACTTGTGCTGGACTGGGGTCAAGGGGTGCTGCCTGTTTGCTTAGGGGCAGCATCAGGGCCAGGTTGCTTGGGTGGGAGAGAACGGAAGCCGTAACCATTACGCAACGTTTTAAGTAAGAGTACCTCCCGATGTGGGAAGATGTTATTTTACTTGTAATCTCTGTTTTACCGTTTTATCTTTTCAGTTGTGAAAATAAAACCGGTGATGGACGGGCAGCCCGCGGATGGTCTGCATTTTACTAAGGGGGAATGTGGCACCCTGGACAAGCCAGGGGCCACAGAGAACAACACCAACACACCCCACACTCCCGGTCAGGCACACCAAAGTCAGACGAAAACCCTTGTTGACTTCCTTCAGGTGCTGATGTTCACACCAGGGGGGTGGGCCAGGCGGTTGGCCCCGCACACCGAGGAGTTCACAGTCCTGGAGGTGGGAAAAGAGTCAGTTTCTGTTGGGGAGTGAAAGTGAGAGGAAGGAGGAAAGTGGTAAAGGAGCAGACAGAAGTTCGTCCGGGTGTGTGGCCCGGACAGATCAGCAAGGTTGGCAGATGGTGGTGACCGTCTGCAGGAGTGGCCTATCGGAGTTTACCGTAAGGACCGTGGACGGGCGGTGGCCCGGCGGTACCGGGCCGGTACACAAAGAGAAGTCATCACCATCTGGCAGGGGCTTACGGACCCCGGCAAGGCTAGGAGTCGCCGTAAATTTGCCAAATCCGTTAGCGAAGGGAACCTCCTGGGTTTCCCAGCAGCCAAGTCCCGTCAGAAGGCAACCATCCAACCAAGAGAGGGAAACACAGCCACCGCCAAGGCTACCGTTCCCAGGGCCAGAGCCTGCGGGCAAAAGGGGCTCCTTCAGCTCCCATCCAAGCTGGGGAGCGGGTTACCAGTGGGAACCCATTTGAACCGTTTACAGTACACAGGTGCAGGGAAAGGCAGTCACCATCAACCTGCCGGGAGAAACAACACCGCAGCCGTCTGTGGGACCCGTCTATCCAGCCGTGTGTTTTACCGAGAACTGTGTCCTCATCATTGGCTAAGTGAGTACCACCGTGCCGTGTGGCACAGCGCTGCCCCCGCGACCCTGCACCTCGCCAGGCCCCACAACCCGCCTGCCATCCATCCCTACCCCATCACCGGGCCCCGGGACAACCAACCCCCTACCCACGGAGGGGAGAACTAACATCCAGACTGCTCCCTGTCATCGCTCCCGGGATCCCCGTCCAGAGCAGCGGTGGTGTCACCAATATCACCACAACCGTGGGTGGCGTCACGGACAATAACCAAATCCCCACAATCCAATCCCCACCCTTTTCACTCACGGGCGAGGAACGCCTCTCGAGTCCCCGGGATCCGGCCCACCGCTCGAGCCACCACCGAGCAGCAGCAGCCGAAGCAGCAGCGGCCGGACCCGAGCAGTGGGACAGTGCAGCGTCCCCTCCTGCGCCCGCGACAATAGCACAGAGGAGTGGAAACCACCTGCTTGCCACCTCGGCTTAAAGGAACTGAATATATAACCAGTCCAGAGGAGGCAAGGGGAATGTAAACACCAAGAGAATACTGACTACCAAGTGCTGGGTGGAAATCAAGCTCCTTCTGGGAGCAAAAATGGGAGAGATGAATCCAGCAGGAAAGCTAGCTATACCAATGAATACTGACAGCAGAAACAATAGTAAGTCAGGGAGCTTTCTGCGCAGCCAGACACTGTCACCTTTGAAGGCTAGAAACTGTTGAAGAGGGCCATTGGATCAAATACTTAATAAACCTCAAGACATAGGGCTTTGTGGGAAAAATGGACAATGAAATCGTTTCTCCTTACATAAATCAGTTCAGATATATCATCATGTGACACACATTTAAGATGGCCACCACTTTCTGTTCTCCACACCCTGGTATGCAAGGAATGTCCAGATGTAATAAAATCACCATATAAGGAAAAGACCAACTGGCCAACCTAGAGGACCACTCCACTGATGACCTCATGGACCAACCCACTGATGACCTCACGGACCAACCCACTGACTGGCCCACGAATCAGCCCATGGACTGTCCCATTGAGCAACCCACTGACCATTGGACACATCTGAGCACTCCCACTGTACAGCCGACCATGTGACTTTTCCTAGTTTATATAAGTCTATTACACCAATTAGGTCGGGAGCAGGCAAAAAGTGAACATTTCATAGTGATCACCCTAACATTTTTGCCAAAATGTTAGGATGAACACTTTGAAACGTTCACCAGTTGCCTGCTCCTGACCTAATTGGTGTGGATCACGTGTATACATGAAAGAATTGCCCATCCTTAGTATAGTTACAACTGACATTAAAAGACGTGGACTGGTGGATCTATTATGTTGCGATTGCACAATCCCAGATAGACATACGATTTAGCTGTTAGCAGCATAATCATATACCGTCCCCTCCTATCTCAGGATAAAGACCACCCTGTTGTTTCAAAATCACCCCCTTTTGCAATGTAATAAAATCTGCTAATTGCAGTATAACCACCCCCTCTGTATTATAACTGCATAGTCTACAGGTAGTTATTACTTATATACATATAACCCACATACAGTGCCTTGCGAAAGTATTCGGCCCCTTGAATTGTTCAACCTTTTCCCACATTTCAAGCTTCAAACATAAAAATAAAAATTTGAATGTTATGGTGAAGAACAACAAGTGGACACAATTGTGAAGTTGAACCAAATTTATTGCTTATTTAAAACTTTTTTTAAAAATACCGTAAATAACTGAAAATTGGGGCGTGCAATATTATTCGGCACCTTTAAGTTAATATTTTGTAGCGCCACTTTTTGCTGCGATTACAGCTGCAAGTCGCTTGGGGTATGTGTCTATCAGATTTGCACATCGAGAGACTGAAATTCTTGTCCATTCTTCCTTTGCAAACAGCTGGAGCTGAGTGAGGTTGGATGGAGGCGTTTGTGAACAGCAGTTTTCAGCTCTTTCCACAGATTCTCGATTGGAATCAGGTCTGGACATTGACTTGGCCATTTTAACACCTGGATATGTTTATTTGTGAACTATTCCATTGTAGATTTTGCTTTATGTTTGGCATCATTGTCTTGTTGGAAGACAAATCTCCGTCCCAGTCTCAGGTCTTTTGCAGACTCCAACAGGTTTTCTTCTAGAATAGTCCTGTATTTGGCTCAATCCATCTTCCCATCAATTTTAACCATCTTCCCTGTCCCTGCTGAAGAAAAGCAGGCCCAAACCATGATGCTGCCACCACCATGTTTGACAGTGGGGATGGTGTGCTCAGGGTGTTGAGCTGTGTTGCTTTTAAGTCAAACATATCATTTGACATTGTGCCCAAATAGTTCGATTTTGGTTTCATCTGACCAGAGCACCTTCTTTCACATGTTTGGTGTGTCTCCCAGGTGGCTTGTGGCAAACTTTAAATGACACTTTTTATGGATATCTTTGAGAAATGGCTTTCTCTTTGCCACTTTTCCATAAAGGCCAGATTTGTGCAGTGTACGACTGATTGTTGTCCTATGGACAGACTCTCCCATCTCAGCTGTAGATCTCTGCAGTTCATCCAGAGTGATCATGGGCCTCTTGGCTACATCTCTAATCAGTCTTCTCCTTGTTTGAGATGAAAGTTTGGATGGACGGCCGGGTCTTGGTAGATTTGCAGTGGTATGATACTCCTTCCATTTCAATATGATCGCTTACACAGTGCTCCTTGGGATGTTTAAAGTTTTGGAAATCTTTTTGTGACCAAATCCGGCTTTAAACTTCTCCACAACAGTATCACGGACCTGCCTGTTGTGTTCCTTGGTTGTTCATGATGCTATCTGCACTGTAAACAGAACACTGAGACTATCACAGAGCAGGTGCATTTATACGGAGACTCGATTGCACACAGGTGCCTTATAGTTATCATCAGTTATTTGGGACAACATTGGATCATTCATAGATCCTCAATGAACTTCTGGAGTGAGTTTGCTGCACTGAAAGTAAAGGGGATGAATAATATTGCACGCCACAATTTTCAGTTATTTATTTTTTTACAAAGTTTAAAATAAGCAATACATTTTGTTCAACTTCCCACTTGTTGTTGATTCTTCACCATTAATTTAAAATTTTTATCTTTATGTTTGAAGCCTGAAATGTGGGAAAAGTTTGAAAAATTCAAGGGGGCTGAATACTTTCGCAAGGCACTGTACATATGGGGAAGGGGCCAGCATCTCCATATTGTGTACATACTTACATTTATTTAATAAACCCACCATCCCACCGATCTCAGGACGCTCTACAGCCGGTCTGCAGGGTGAGGTCTTGACATATGGGAGGATTCCTCCCGTCCCAGTCAAGCACTCACTTCTGGCCTTGTCACACACTTGGACTTCTGCAGCTCCTCTCTCCTTGTATCTGTCTCCCTCGTTACCAACTGGCTATTTGCTACTGTTCCTGTTCTAACCTACTTAAGTCACTACCTACCACTGACACCCCAGTCCTGCACACTTGGTCCACAGTTATACTACGATAAAACATCTTATCTATAAAGTATTTAACTGTTCTATATTATTAATACTATATCTATCTTACCTATGACCCTATGGCCCAGTGCCCAGGCTGTGTAGTTCTGACGCGTATCTTCAGAAATCTGCAGCAAAATCTGCATGTCCATTGTGAAGCCAACAAAGTCTATGAGAATTCAGAAGTGCTCAGCCCACGTTGCTTATTTTTCCCTTGCGTATTTGGTGCAGATTTGATGCAGAAAAAAAGAAATCTGCATCGAATACGCAAGGGATTTTCCTCAACGTGGGCACAGCACTTCTGAATTCTCATAGATTTTGTTGGCTTCAAAATGGACATGCAGATTTTGCTGCAGATTTCTGAAAATCCGTGTCAAAATCCACGTCAAAATACGCAGTGTGGGAACAGGGCCTATAACTTAGTACTCCTGGTTCTCTACACCATGTCTCCCACCTAACACAGCACAAGGGGTCAGGATCTTACATTATACATTACATATTATTTAAAGTGTTTTACATATATGTATTATCAAAGGCATTACTTGACATAAAACATTTGACAAATAGCTTTTGATTAAATATATTAAAATAGACTCAAGGTCCTAAATTACACCTGTGAAACAATTACCACAAAACATGGACACATAACAATTCGGGTATTTTTGTCAAGGAGTTTTTTAGGCTTATCAAACCTTCTCCAAAAAATCGAATAGTCAGGTATTATTTTGTTCAAGGGACTTCATAGTTGGTTATTTAACATGAAGTATTATATAGCCTAGTAATATATCTGACTATTTTACCACAAAATGTTAATTAGCATCTGGCAACAGTGGGGTGTCATATTGTAGCCCGTCCTCCCTGTCAGAAGCATCTATGGATATTACTTTACAGATGGGGCATAGAGTATGGGAATTTCCACAATATCTTAAGAAGCCCAAGGCAAAAATCCAAAAAATGCTCAGCGCTCTCCTTCCCTTCCTGACGCGTTTCCTCATAAATGATTCATCAGGGGAATTTTTGGAGGATTATCAAAGGAGCATGGAGCTTATTAATCCCTGTGCATGAGGCATTCGTCACGCTAAACCAGGGGCCACGCTTCCTGTAGAAGGTTTTCACTTCACAGGTGTTCCCTGTTAGGTTTAATAAGTGGGATTTCTTGCCTTATAAATGGGGTTGGGACCATCAGTTGTGTTGTGCAGACGTCTGGTGGATACACAGCGGATAGTCCTACTGAATAGACTGTTAGCTGCTTTTTTCTTGCCATAATACAAATTCTAAGTAAAGAAAAACGAGTGGCCATCATTACTTTAAGAAATGAAGGTCAGTCAGTCCGAAAAATTGGAAAAACTTTGAAAGTGTCCCCAAGTGCAGTGGCAAAACCATCAAACGCTACAAATAAACTGGCTCACATGAGGACCGCCCCAGGAAAGGAAGACCAAGAGTCACCTCTGCTGCAGAGGATAAATTTATCCGAGTCACCAGCCTCAAAACTTGCAGGTTAACAGCAACTCAGATTAGAGACCAGGTCAATGCCACACAGAGTTCTAGCAGCAAACACATCTCTAGAACAACTGTTAAGAGGAGACTTTGTGCAGCAGGCCTTCATGGTAAAATAGCTGCTAGGAAACCACTGCTAAGGACAAGCAACAAGTAGAAGAGACTTGTTTGGGCTAAAGAACACAAGGAATGGACATTAGACCAGTGGAAATCTGTGCTTTGGTCTGATGAGTTCAAATTTGAGATCTTTGGATCCAACCACCGTGTCTTTGTGTGACGAAGAAAAAATGAACGGATGGAAACTACATGCCTGGTTCCCACCGTGAAGCATGGAGGAGGAGGTGTGATGGTGTGGGGGTGCTTTGCTGGTGACACTGTTGGGGATTTATTCAAAATTGAAGACATACTGAACCAGCATGGCTACCATAGCATCTTGCAGCGGCATGCTATTCCATCCGGTTTGGACCATCATTTATTTTTCAACAGGACAATGACCCCCAAACACACCTCCAGGCTGTGTAAGGGCTTTTTGACTAAAAAAGAGAGTCATGGGGTGCTACGCCAGATGACCTGGTCGCCACAGTCACCAGACCTGAACCCAATTGAGATGGTTTGGGGTGAGCTGGACCGCAGAGTGAAGGCAAAAGGGCCAACAAGTGCTAATCATCTCTTGGAACTCCTTCAAGACTGTTGGAAGACCATTTACGGTGACTACCTCTTGAAGCTCATCAACAGAATGCTAAGAGTGTGCAAAGAGGGCTACTTTGAAGAACCTAGAATATAAAACATATTTTCAGTTGTTTCACACTTTTTTGTTGAGTATTTCATTCCATATGTGTTATTTCATAGTTTTGATGTCTTCAATGTGAATCTACAAAAGTCATGAAAATAAAGAAAACTCTTTGAATGAGAAGGTGTGTCCAGACTTTTGGTCTGTACCGTACAGTATTCATCTCGGGTAAGGAGGGGGTTAATCACCGGTGTTTTCACATTCCACCTTACATACAGTTTAGGAGCCTTCTCACTGGGGAGCTTTACTAGGGTAGACAGAGGGTGGCCATCACGAGGCATAGGACTTTCTCGGTTGCTAGGACAACCACCTGGGGGGCGGGTTCCACCTGGGGTAGAAGTAGGAGCAACCGTTACACAATCTTCAGTCAAGTCTAGCCGGGACTACAGTTCTGGCAACATTGTCGCGGGCGGGGAGGAGGGTGTCAGCACACTACGCTCGCCCCCTTCTGCTCGGGTCCGGCGGCCGCTGCTCAGTGGTGGCTCGAGCCGTAGGCCGGATCCCGGGGGTTTCTCGAGCGACACTCCTCGCCCGTGAGTGAAAGGGGTTTGTTGGGTGCGGGGATTGTTATAGTTCGTGACGCCACCCACGGTTGTGGTGATTTCACCACCGCTGCTCAATGCGGGGATCCCGGGGATGGTGATGCGGAGCAGCCAGGTGTTGTGTTGCCCCTCCATGGGCAGGGGTTGGTGATCCCGGGGCCCGGTGATGGTTTGTGAGGTGCGGGGCCTGGTGGGCGCAGGGACGCGGGGGCAGCGCTGTGCCTTGCGGCACTGTGGTACTCACTCAGCCTGAGACACGGACACAGTTTGTACGGTAAACCAAACGGCTGGTAGGACGGTCCCACAGACGGCTGCACCTGCACTCCCGGTAGGTGACGGTGATGTCCCTCTTCCTTGCACCTATGGTTGACTTGTGGTAGCGGTGGATTCCCTCCGGTTACCCGCTCCCCGACTACAATCTGGGCCGGAGGAGCTCTACACTTTGCCCGCAGGCGCTGGCCCTGAGAAACTGGTGCCTTGGCGGTGGCGATGTCTCTCTGCTTCAGGTTGAGCTGTTGCCTTCAATCGGGACTTGGTTGCTGGGGGATCTACGTCCCCTTCACTGACGGATTCGGCAAATTTGGCGACTCCTAGCCTTGCCGGGGTCCGAGAGGCCCCTGCCCTGGTGCTGACTGTCCTTCGGAACACTGCTCCAGACCACCGGGCACACAGCCAACGGGGTCCTTCCAGGAACTTCCAAACGGTCCCACTCCAGACGGTCACCGCCGTCGCTGTTCTGGCCCTACACAAAGCTGGACCCTTCAGGCTTTCTTTCCTTCTTGTCACCTCACTTGCTTTCCTCCTTTACCACTTCTCTACTTTCACTGCTTGTTTACTCTTTCTAGCCCTCGGCTAGACTTCACTCTTGCCCTGCCTGGGCTTAACTGCCTGGTCCTTCCCGCCTCCAGAGCTGTGATCTCCTTGGTGGGCGGAGCCAACCGTCTGGCCCACCCCCTGGTGTGAATCATCAGCCTCTGGAGGAAGGCAACAAGGATTTGTAGTTTAGCTGTGATGTGCCTACCTGGAGTGTGGGGTGTGGTGGTGTTGTGACCTGTGACCCCTGGCTTGCCCAGGGCGTCACAACATGACACCACCACTCTCTTCTTTTCTTCTTCTTCCACGGGGCCTGTGGCTTGGAGTGGAAAGCTCAGCCTGGGTTCGTCACTCTTGGAGGGGCATCACTTGGAAAGGACACTTTCAAATACCAGTGGCTATCTCTAACGTAACCGGGATTGGCTGGGACCCAGCATGGCAGTGACCGGTACCTCCCGGGCAATTTAAAAACAGTGAGTAAACACCTGGAACCGAATCGGCTGACTCTGTCTCTGATTGCCGGCACTGCCGCCCCGCGCTTTGGCACCAATGGGCATTACTACAACTCCCCTCATCTACCTCCCCGGGGCCCACTCCACCTGTGGAGAGCAGTACCATCTTTGCTGCTACAAACCATCTGCCCCAGAGGACAGCGACAGCAGCGGCATCTAATCCCTGGCCGCGTACCGCAGGTGGCATCACAAAATCCTTCCTCTCCCCTCACCCATCCATCCCTTCCGTGGACACCTTAAGGTCATGAAACCGGGCAGGCCATCCATGACTTCCCCCTGACACTTCACCGGCCCGGCGATGAATAACCGCTCCAGCCCCATGGGGTGCTCCACTTGGCATCACAAACAGGCTAAACGGTTGCTGTGCGCCTTACAGGACTGTGTTAAAACCGGATTTATTGAAAAGAGAGTCCCCCTTAGTCATTCCGCGCGGGAAAAGAAAGGGTGTGCCATCATGGGCGGTACCCGAAAAGAGCTCGAAGGAGAGCCCCACTGCCGGAAACCAGCTGGAAACCCTATGCCTGCAAAACTATGTCCAGCGATGCTTCAGCTACTGGAGTTGGTGCCAGCTACACCGGTAATGGTGGGAGCCAAGGAACAAACCGTGGGTGAGGACTCCATCAATGGACAGCGGCTCCAGATCCTGGAATTGACCAAAGATATGACTACTCTGACCAAAGCGGTGCAATCTAAGCAAGGGACTCAGCAACCTGCAACCATTGAACTGGCTTCCAGTGCGGATGACCTCCCTTGACGGCTACGCGGGAGGAACCCACCACCACAAGTCCCTGACTGGTACGATGCCGACAGGCAGCTGATCTGCCGGCGCTGTGACAAGGTTGGACACTTTGCCCGGGGATGTCCCTTGAGTGCCCAGACCCGGGGGCTGAGACCAGCCCTTTGGCACCACCAGCAGAAAAGCAAGAATAAATGTTTTCATATGCAAATGTTAATGTTTTATTGGATGATGATACTGATAACTGGTAACAGTTGAAAATGTTTGAAACTGTTTATTGATGGTGCCTCCCATAAAGGGAAGAATGTTATGTGTTTACTTGCATATAAAAAGAAGTATGCCATTGTTATTTTATTGCAGCTCGGGAGTGCTGCCATTTGCTGTGGGGGAATGTGGCACCCCTGAGACTTCAGTCTCCACAGGGTGATGCAGCTCATTTAAGCTGCAGTATTTATCTTTGGTGAGGGGATTAATCACCGGTGTTTTCACATTCCACTTTACATACAGCTTAGGACCCTTCTCCCTGGGGAGCTGGACTAGGATAGACAGGGGGTGGCCATCACGAGGCATGGGACTTTCCCAGTTGCTAGGACAACCACCTGGGGGGCAGGTTCCACCTGGGGTAGAAGTAGGAGCAACCTTTACACAATCTTCAGTCAAGTCTAGCCGGGACTACAGTTCTGGCGACCCAACAGCGCCACTCTCTTCTTCTCTTCTTCTTCCACGGGCCCTGCGGCTTGGAGCGGAAAGCTCAGCCCGTGTCCCTCACTTTTGGAGGGGCATCACTTGGAAAGGACACTTTCAAATTCCGGTGGCTAGCTCTAACTTAAAAGGGATTGGCTGGGACCCAGCACGGCGGTGACCGGTACCTCCCGTGCAATTTAAAGACATTGAGTAAACACCTGGAACCGGATCGGCTGACTCTGTCTCTGATTGCCGGCGCTGCCACCCCGCGCTTCTGCGCTAATGGACATTACTACATTTCCCTCATCATCCTCCCCGGGGCCCGCTCCACCTGTGGGGAGCAGTACCATCTTTCCTGCTACAAACCATCTGCCCCAGAGGACAGCGACAGCAGCAGCGGCTATTCCCTGGCCACGTACCACAGGTGGCGTCACGAAATCCTTCCTCTCCCCTCACTCATCCTTTCCTTGAACACTTTGGGGTCACGAAACCGGGCAGGCCACCAGTGACATCCCCCTGACCCTTCACCAGCCCGGCGACGAGTAACCCCTCCAGCCCCGTGGGGTGCTCCAAGGGTATTTGTAGTAAAAGGCAGTGGTTATCTCTGACAAAAGGCAGAGGACAATTTAAGGAGAAGGATGAGGAGAAGGAGGAGGAGAAGAGGGCATTGTCAACTGGTTTGGCAGATTATAGGTGGTTTCTGACCTTAGTTAGAGCCGTTTCATTTGAGTGTTGGGGACAGAAGCCGGATTGTAACTGGTAAGAGTGGGATTGGATAAGTTCAAGGCGGTCATGTCTCCATTTAGTGGGTGATAACGGGTGGTAGGTGGATATAAAAGACAGGTTAGGGGATGAGTTACATTATTTTGGCAACTCGAGAGCTATGCAAACACCATCACTGTGTCCTGTAATTCACTACTATGGAAGTTTTGGATATTTCAGTCTAAGCCATAAGTGTCTGAAACTGGAATAACTCTTTATAGTAGTAGAGAGCGCCCTCATCAGCTGGGCACTGTGTAAGGCGGCACATGAAGGACTTCTACCCCTGTTTATTCTAAAGTTATTGACGTGTGCAGTTAGACAGTACCTATTCCAGAGTTAAAAAAAAAAAATAGTTCTCCAGATCATATGATTAATAGACGTCTGTCGTCCTTTCCCACTACTCTAGAAATGATTTTCCAAAACATTGCATATATTGAGGGTCACATCGCTATATGAAATGCATGGACTGATGCTTCACAGTGTATTGGACTCTAGTGCCCTCTTGTGACCAATTTTGAAAATTGGCAATGAAAGCCGGAGCCGAAAACTCTCCACCACCCCTAGGATGGAGCAGATGAATTTGAGTGTTATGTGGTGCTCACTGTTATGGAGAAAAACAACATGAACTAGGTTTTCGAAGTTAAAAGATTATTCTTATTATTTTATGACGTGCTGGAGGGCGAAGGATTTACTCGGGACGCCCCGGTACTCTATATAGGAGACATGGTCCTGGCTGGGTGTGTGGACTTCGGTAGTGTGGGCCATGGGAAGATACAGGCCACATATTACCACTGTTCTTGGCTGACCAGGACCAACAAACAGTCTGAGAGACAAACAGTTCTTTTTCCACAATAGTTCTTTACTAGACAGGATCAATACTTCTTCACATACAACGTTGTGTAGAAAATAACACTTCTGTACATTTCAGTTTCAGCATACACTATCAGATACGTGTCCAACTTCCAAGTTGACTCCACTATTCCTAGTCCCAATAATCCCAGTCCAACACACCAGTACAGTAGTGACGTTCCCCTTCCCTACAACAGCTACACGTCCATTCTGGGGTTCAGTTATCCCCAGAGTAAGGCCTTGTGCTCCTGGTCATCTATTGAGACTCCGCTCAAGTTGGGGGCAACGCTCACATGCCGGTAAAGTTCACCCAATTCTGTTACGGTTGAAAGGGCCTGACTCTGACTGCACTCTGGCTCCAATTAATTGGGGTCCCTCCGTTCGAGGTTATATCTTTATCCCTCTTGATATTCTTATCCTTTCACAACCCACTATTAGGGTTCGCGCTATCTCCGGTCTAGTTTCGCTCTCCTCTGCCACAAGTCACCCAATGCACGCGGCCTTAAGAGCCAGTAGACTATTGTCCTGATGTTACTTCACACTAGTTCACTGCTCAACTACTACTCTCACCTATGCCATCCGGCAGGAACCGTCACCTTTCCTTTAAGTGACCCCTCTCCTTTATGCTAGTCCCAACGTTAACTATGTCTGTCCCTGTAGTCTTTTACTGGGCAGATCCCAACCTTTTACCTACATTATACATTTCTATACACATATTATAATACTCTGCATTATCACTTCCTACATTACCTATAACACTTATTATACCTTACATTGATTTACACCTTATATCACTACACTTTATACATGACATTATCAACCCTGCTACCTCTTATACATTACAATACCTTATTGTATCCTACACCATATTTTTTGCTTTATACCGTACTATACCTTATATTACATACTACATATCACATCACAATTCACATGACACATTACATATTATATACAAAAGACGCAAAAAATGTTCACACTACAAGACATTGGCTCGATTGGTGTCTTCAAGGTAGAAACACGACCACCACAGTCTATCCTCTTACACATGAAGCACAGCTGTTACAAGAAAAGTGATTTATGTATCATCTTGAATGTACAGTTTATACAAGATGTTCCTTACAGTTGTTGTTGAGCAGATTATGAAAAAAAGTATATCGCTAGAATAAGTTATACTACAAAAAGCAGAAATGTTTACTTGCTGGGATTGTAATTTAATATATAGTGACAAGCAAAAGAGTAACAATGTTTTGAATCTTTGACTTTCAGGCTCCATATCTCACTATCCACTACAGCGTTGAATGTGAGACTACCTTCATTTTATAGACAATCATTTTGCCTATCTCATACATAAATTTAACTTGCAACTATTCAGCATATGATTAGTTCTGCAGATTCTTCTCTTGTCACCGAATTGTTACTGTTTTGTTCTTAGTGTTTGAAACAAACATTTTCTTCCTGTATACTACAAATTACAACCTGTCCTCACATTCCCTAATAGCTCAGTGTGTTATTAGGTTAAATCCCAAGTAAGAAAATTGCCAAACTGCATCATGTGAGGCCATAAGAGTTGAAAGAATATTAAATCAAGTCCGTCCATTCATTCAAAAGCCAGGAGTTGGACGTCCAGGCAAAATATCGGTTCAACAAGTCGGCTCATCACAAGGTCTATCAGTTCTGGGGCGATAAACATAGCAGTGGAGGCGGCTCGTATGCTTCATAATAATGAGATCACAGTCGTCTATGCAAGCACCGTGCAACGCACGATACAATAGTCTGGAATAGTGGCTTGAAAAAAGGTGAAGAAGCCTCAATATATTATCATAAGAAGTGTTGGCTCAAGTTTGCAAAGAACTGTAGAAAGTGTGCAGTAGAAGATTGGAAATCGGTGATTTGGAGCAATGAGACAAAAGTTAATAGACCAGGCTCTGATGAGTGCAAATGTGTCTAAAAGAAACAAGGGAAAGAGGCTAATGGATAGAGAAATAGAAGTAACTGTCAAATTCGGTGGAGGAAGCCTGATGATATGGGGGTATTTCACAGCCAAAGGCATTGGATACTTCACCTGGATCAATGGTGGTCTCCATGCTGAGCTAGATGTGAGTATCCTACAAGGCGAGTTACTTTGTACACTCGAGCCCTATGGGTATGAAAAGGACGACAAAGTGTTCCAGCAGGACAACGACCCGAAGAATATATAGAGACTGAAGAAGAAATGGTTGAATGACAATGAAGTAGAGGTGCTGGATTGGCCCCAACAGTCCCCAGACCTCAACCTAATCAATCACTTGTGGGTAGAGTTAAAGAATAAGCTGTATACATCCCCAAGTGAGCCAATTAGTATACACCAACATTGGGAACGTGTAGAAGAAACCTGGGATCAGATTTTGGTCTAGAAATGCTTGAATCTGATACAGAGCATGCCCAGCAGGAATCAGGCAGTGCTGAAAGCCAATGTTGGATTTACAAAATACTAACAAAATAATGAAAATAAAAAAATGTAGCTATTTAGGAACAAAAACAGTAACACTGCAGTGATATGACAAGACTCTGCATAACTAATCTAAAGGCCGCTTTACACGCTACGATATATCGGGTGATATGCCGTCGGGGTCACATCGATAGTGACGCACATCTGGCATCTTTTGACATATCGTAGCATGTGACAGCTACGTGCGACTGTGAACGAGCAAAAATACTCACCTTATCGTTGCTCGTTGACACATCGCTCATTTTCAAAAAAATCGAACGTCCTTCTGTGCTCCGGTTGTTCATCGTTCCCGAGGCAGCACACATCGCTCCGTGTGACACCCCGGGAACGATGAACTGCAGCTTACCTGCGGCCGCTGGCAATGCGAAAGGAAGGAGGTGGGTGGGATGTTTATGTCCCGCTCATCTCCGCCCCTCCGCTTCTATTGGCCGGCCGCTGTGTGACATCGCTGTGACACCGAACGTCCCTCCCCCTTCAGGAAGAGGATGTTCGCCGCCCACAGCGAGGTCGTTTGGAAAGTAAGTACGTGTGACGGGGGTTTACGACTTTGTGCGACACGGGCAGCGATTTGCCTGTGACGCACAAACGATGGGGTCGGGTACGATCGATGGTGAAATTGCACGATCGGTCGACTCGTGTAAAGCCCGCCTCATAACGCACAAACAATGGGGGCGGGTGCGATCGCACATGCGAACGCACGATAAGTCGATACGTGTAAAGCGGCCTTTATGCTAAATAGTTGCAAGTCATATTTACATATGACATAGCCAACATGAATGTCTATAAAATGAAGGTAATCTCATGCTCAAAGCTGTAGTGAATGGTGAGATATGGAGCCTGAAAGCGAAAAGTTCAAAACATTGTTACCCATTTGCTTGTCATTGTAATACAGAGATTCTGATAATTCACCACTGATTTCTACCACAGCACTGCAATGTATTGGTGTTTCGCAGGGACACTGGTAGTAAAACTAACCCATTGCTCAGGACTCAAAAGTCTTTATGGGCACCAAAAGAGTGGACTTCCAGGAACAACCAGAGAGGAGACGATGTGTAATGTAATTCACAGCCTTGGACCATTAACTCCTGTGCCATTATCTTTTATACTGCTCTAGGCCAACAGGGGCTTTGCTGTTAGCGCCTTTACCATGGAACATTTTCTACCAATATACTTAACATACTTAATGGCGGTTTTATTTGTACATAAAATGCCAGTATTGTGTAGAAAACTGTCACATGGAATTTTGCACAAAGTTTTCAGACTGTCATGGCAGCGATGGGCTTTGTTCACATTGCAGATTCTTTACACTGTCTCCACCTGATGGTTTCTCTGGTGTCTAGGATCAACACAGGTAGATACGGGTCATCAAATTGCTGTGTGCTGATTCATAGGCAGGCTAGCAGGAGTTAATCTCTGCTGGTCTGCTTGTTAGGTTCCTTTGGTCACATGTGATGGGAAAGCCTATCACATCTGCTCCCATCCTATTTAAGCTGGATTAAACCTTCCACCCATGCTAGCTATAGTTTCTGCGTTTGTCTGTGTGGTGTGATGTCCCAGAATCTTTGGTGAAAGTTGTGCTCTTTGCTTGTAGCGGTTGTGGAGTGTACCCCTGTTGTTTTGTAGTTTCCTTCCTCCTTTAGTTTCCTCCTGAATCTCTTATTGTCTTTACCAATGTGTATGGGTACTGTGTGACAGAGTTTTCTTTTTTCCCTTGTCTGTCTATTTCTGCAACTTTTCATTACACTCATTTCCCGTCCCTCACTCGGGGAAGGGGAAACAGATCAGGACTGGTAAGTAGCAGGGCCAGGAAGGAGACTCCCGCATCCCCACCATTAGGAGTATCCTTGACAATAGGGATAGCATAGGGCCCCATAGCTTGAGGGACAGCTTAGGAGCCCCGGTTCCCAGATTCATTGTGACAAAAACAATATGGCAATGTCAAGGGGGAACATTTTCGTCTATGGGGCTTCATGAACATCACTGCTTTCTATATACAGTACCAGAATTTTTGAAATTACTCCCACCCATCTACTACCACCCACTTGAATCCAATGGGACATTTTTTGGGCTTGCAGGACTTTCCCACTGTCCTGTAAAGTCGGTGGCATGTCACGCTTTCAATTCTATGTGTGTATTTAGAATACAGATACGGTTGAATATAGTAGTACTGTCATTTAAAGCTTAGAAATTGCCGAACACCAGTGTAAGGTTCACATGACCAGTTAACCAATTGCTTTTCAACCATCCATTTTTGTTTCATTTGTAAAGGATCACTTTTTTGCTTACTGGATCGGTTTCAAATAGACGATAAATAGCAATCCGGTAACGGATCCGTATTCCATAGACTCCCGTGTTAAAAAAAACATCATGCAAAAATCAATTTTTTCAAAATGGGCAAAAAAAAATGTGGGTTTGCACAACTTTTCACCAACATATCCATTCTAACGGATGATTACTGGACAAGTGAACTTGGCCTAAGATGTAGATTTGCATTCATCAGAGACAAGTAGCCGGTTTTTGGCAGATGTAGTCTATTGTTTTGTCGCAATCCAAGTCGTTCCATATTCCCGTTATCATCTCAGTGCAGTGTTCACGTTGTGCGAAATTATTGGGTTCACCACTATTCCAGTTACTGTAAAGAAAAATATGACAAAGCCTGGTAAAGAGGACATGTGGAATATACCACAGTACAAGTGCATCTCAATAAATTAGGATATCATCAAAAAGTTAATTTATTTCAGTAATTAAATACAAAAAGGGATTTATTTATGTTAATGTTGATGATTATGGTTATAGCCAATGAAAACCTAAAAGTCATTATCTCAGAAAATTAGAATAATTACCACAAAACACCTGCAAAGGCTTCCTAAGTGTTAAAAATGGTACCTTAGCATGGTACAGTAGGCTACACAATCATGGGGAAGACTGTTAACTTGACAGATTTCCAGAAGACAGTCATTAACACACTCCACAAGCAGGGTAAGCCACAAATGATCATTACTAAAGAAGCTGGCTGTTCACTGAGTGATGTATCCAAGCATATTAATGGAAAGTTGAGTAGAAGGAAAAAGTGTGGTAGATAAAGGTGCACAAGCAACCAGGATAATCGCAACCTTAATAGAATTATTAAATAAAGGTCATTCAAAAATGTGGGGGAGATTCACAGGGAGTGGACTGCTGCTGGAGTCAGTGCTTCAAGAGCCACCACAGGGAAAAAGCACATCATCAGTGGGCACTACTTTTTTCCCTGTAACGAGGTGTCATCAGGGATGGTGATACTAAGCAGGGTGAGTAACAGAAGCACCGCCCCATAGCTTCTATCACCACCCTAAAACGAATCATCATCAGGGGGTGGTGCAGGTATCACTTACATTGCTTACATCACTGTCCCCTGATGACAACTCATTTCAGGGAAAGAGGAGGCGATGCCTGATGCAAGAACTGTGGAGGCAAAAAATGAGGGGACACAACAAGTGAGGCAGTCACTGATTTGCAGGTCTCAGAAAATCATGAAAACAAAAGTTGTTTAGATTTTTTTCAAAACCCAATAGTATAGGGGCTGAAACTGCAGTCACTATTTCACAGCTTCTATCACCCTTTCTGAAAAAGGATGTCATCAGTGGGCGGCGCTGTGGTCTCTTACCACAGCTTCTGTCACCACCATTCCTTAATGATGTCCTGGTTCAGTAGTGGATATTAGTGACCACATCTTCAGTGGCTGCCCCCTCTCTTCTTCTGTTCCCGGCCGCCAGCATCTTCAGTCGCTGGTGTCACAATTAAGGCCCCGTCACACACAGAGATAAATCTTTGGCAGATCTGTGGTTGCAGTGAAATCATGGACATATTGTTCCATTTGTACACAGCCACAAACCTGGCACTGATTGTCCACAATTTCAATGCAACCACAGATCTGCCGCAGATGTATCTATGTGTGTGACAGGGCCTTAATACTTCTGATACCACTGCATCTTTCCCTGTAACGAGGTGTCATCAGGGATGACGATGCTAAGCACGGTGAGTGTCGAAGCACCACCCCACAGCTTCTATCACCTCCCTAAAATGAATCATCATCAGGGAGTGACGCTGATGTCACTTACACTGCTTTTATCATCGTCCTCTGATGACAACTCATTTCAAGGAAAGACGCAACGGTATCTGACACAGTAAGGCTATGTGCCCACATAGCGTATTTTCATGCAGTTACGCTGCGATCTGCACCGCAGCGTAACTGCATGCGTCCTGCGTCCCCAGCACAATCTATGAAGATTGTGCCTAATCCATGCCCACGTGGCGTATTAGAACGCAGCGCTTCAGCTGCTGCCGAAGCGCTGCATTCTAAGAAGTGACATGTCACTTCTTTCGTGCGCTTTGCATGCAGCCCCCGCTCTGTCTATGGGAGGGGCTGCATCCAGAGCACATGAAATCAACTTTTCATTACGGACTGTTTCTGCAGCGATTTGAAGCGCGCGTGTGCTGTTCAAATCGCTGCAGAAATGTCTGCAGGGACAGAACGCGACGTGGGCACATAGCCTAACTGTGGAGGCAATGAATAAGGGGACAGAAAAAGTGAGGAGGTTACTAAAATTACAGGTCTCAGAAAATTCTGAAAAAAAAAATGATTGACGTTAGGATTTAAAAAACAAAAACCACAATAATATATTAAAAGAAATTGTTGAATTGGGGTATTGCCTTAAAGGGGTATTCCCATCTCCAAGATCCTATGTAGTAGGATAATAATAAGAATTTTAGCAAATACCTCCAATTGGAAATGTAGTATAGTTCTTTTGATTCACTCTGTTGCTTACCTCATGTTCAAGGCATTGCAGGACCTTAGGTATCCATGGTTACTACCACTCATATAGTCACAGTTAATTAGTTAGTTAGCTGTTAGTGGACGTAACCATGGATACCTAAGGTCCTGCAATGCCCTGAACATGAGGTAAGTGACAAAGTGAATCAGGAGAACTATATTACATTTCTAATTGGAGGTATTTGCGAATATTCTTAACATTACACCTACAACATATTAGGATACGAATACCCCTTTAATTGTTGTCTCCTGAAGAAGGAAAAAGCGCAAAATCTAAAAAAACCCTGTAAATATATCTGTATATGGAGCATGTGCACTCATCACTCACGTGTACACGGCGATTGTTCCATCAACCCAAAGCCAAGTGTTTAAATTGCCCCTCTTGAGCCCGATCCAAAATCTCTTATTGCCAGTTAATTGACGCACTGCATCCTAGGGAAAAAGGTGATGAATCTTAGAAACAAAAAAATTCTTTACTAATTGTCGACAATTTTGACAAATAATTTTTGATGAGTAGTAATAAAATATTATCTGTCAATGATTTAAAGGTACAGTGACACTTTACGTTATTGTTGTGTCTCATTTCATTGCCATAATGTTCTAAAAAAATGCTGGAAAAGTGCAGTAGTATTGCATTAATCAAAGCAAAAACTGCAGTCTATCTGATATGGATAAGTACAGGTTAAGACCCACACAACATAATAGTATTACCCTCCCAAAATCTGTGATGTTCCTTGTGATACTATAAGTGGCATAAATGCCTCATACAGCACCAGAGAAGCCCCAGTGTATAAATACCCCAATAATCCCTAGAGACAGATACCCCATGGTGTCATAGAGGCCTATACGGCACCAAAGAAGCTCCATAGTGTCATAAATATGACTCGCCCACCCCAGGGCTATGGGACACCCGGTGCCGGGCCGGACTAGTCCGGTGGTAGTCAGTGGTGGCTGGGCCCGGCTCCGTGGCCCTGGTGGGTGTCAGTAGAATATGTGGCTTGCTTGTTAAGGGTTGTGTTCGTGACGCCACCTGTGGTATGCGGCTAATAAGCCGCCGCTGCTGTGTGAGGCCTCCGGGCTGATGTTATGGCAGCAATGATAGTACTGCTCCCCACAGGTGGAGCAATGCCCGGGGCACAGTTGGTGCTTGTAAATGTCTATGCAGCGGAAATAACAGAGACCACTTCAAGGGCGCAGTTCAAGTTCTTTACTCACAGTTCTTGTCACAGCTGTAGGGATCCTCAGACTGCTGGGACCACTGTCAGGGACCTCCGCCGTTTCTGGGTGATTCAGAGAGTAAAAGCCGGTGCCCTTCTCTTAGTGTCTCTTTCTTCTGCTGTCTTCCTTAGCCTTGCCTTTGTTAGGATAGACCTGGCTTGGCCTCCACTACAGCCTCCAGGCTGGGGGGTCACCTGTCGGCTGATTACCCCTTTTCTGGAAGTCTGCTATGGGTTCTGGCCCTGGGAGCTTACAACGTTCCCTGGGCCTCGGTTTTTACTGTTTGGAGATTGTCTTTGCACTCCTCCAGTCTCTAGGGACCGTCCCCTGTCGCAGCTTAATCACTCCACCGATGTCAATGTGGAACAGGCCACCGCAGCCTGCAACTACCCGTGGCGCCTCTAGGCCCTCGCTTCGGTACCTATCAAGGACTGCTCGTGGTACCTCCAGGACTACCCGCGGCCCTGCGACTCCTGCTGTTCCTACGTGGTGTCACCTGGACCTCTGGGTCCCAGGATCTTCACCAGGAAGCGTCTCTTTCAGTTCCTCTGCTCCTGGCTGACTTGGAGCTTTCTTTCCTTCTTTCTTTCTTTTCTTTCTCTTCCTTGCCTGCCTCCAGCAGGCCTCCTCCTCCCTCCTTTCTCTCGTTCTTGTTCTCCAACTACATGCTGGCTCTTCACCCTTGCTCTCCCTGAGGTAGACTGAAACTAACTTGACCTTCCTTTCTCTATCTGCTCTCTGGTGGCTCCTCCCACCTCCCCAGTTGCTAAGCTACCTCCCTATGGGAGCAGGGATGGGTCTTACAGCCCCTCTCAGCATGCAGCATGGGAGGGTTGCCTGCCACTTTCCCTGGTCCCAGTATGTACCTAACAATGGGTGTAGTGTGGATTTACCAGGGGACTGGAGTTCACTCTCTTCCTCTCCCAGAATGGGGCATCACACCGCTGGTGGGGTGCAATGACCTGTGGCGACGGAAGCCTCAGGGGCGCCACAAATACCCTTATAATCCCCAGAGACAGATACACCATTGTGTCATAGAGGTCCATACAGCCATAGAGAAGCCCACAGTGTATAAATACCCCAATAATCCCCAAAGACAGATACCCCATACTGTCATAAAGGCCCACAGAGCTCCAGAGAAGCCCCATGGTGTGTAAATACCCCAATAATCCATAGCGACAGATACCCCATGGTGTCATAGAGGCCCATACAGCCCTAGAGAAGCCCCATAGTGTCATAAATACCCCAATAATCCCCAGCAACAGATACATCATGGTGTCATAGTGACCCATACAGCACCAGAGAAGCCCCATAGTGTATAAATATGTCGCGGGCGGAGAAGGGGACGCTGCGCTCTCCCACTGCTCGGGTCCGGCTGCTGGTGCTGGAGCGAGCGAGCGGTGGGCCGGATCCCGGGGACTCGAGCGGCGCTCCTCGCCCATGAGTGAAAAGGGTTAGGATTGATTGTGGGGGATTTAGTTATTGTCCGTGACACCACCCACGGTTGTGGTGATATTGGTGACACCACCGCTGCTCTGGACGGGGATCCCGGGAGCGGTGACAGGGAGCAGCTTTGTTGTTAGTTCTCCCCTCCGTGGGTAGGGGGTTGGTTGTCCCGGGGCCTGGTGATGGGGTAGGGATGGATGGCAGGCGGGTTACAGGGCCTGGTGAGGTGCAGGGTCGCGGGGGCAGCGCTGTGCCGCACGGCACGGTGGTACTCACTCAGCCAATGATGAGGACACAGTTCTCGGTAAAACACACGGCTGGATGGACGGGTCCCACAGACGGCTGCGGTGTTGTTTCTCCCGGCAGGTTGGTGATAACTGCCTTTCCCTGCACCTATGTACGGTAAACGGTTCCAATGGGTTCCCACCGATAACCCGCTCCCCAGCTTGGATATGGGCCGGAGGAGCCCCTTTTGCCCGCAGGCTCTGGCCCTGGGAAATGGTTGCCTTGGCGGTGGCGGTGTCTCCCTCGCTTGGTTGGACTGTTGCCTTCTGTCGGGACTTGGCTGCTGGGAAACTCAGGAGGTTCCCTTCACTAACGAATTTGGCAAATTCACGGCGACTCCTAGCCTTGCCGGGGTCCGCAAGCCCCTGCCAGATGGTGCTGACTTCTCTTTGTGTACCGGTCCGGTACCGCCGGGCCACCGCCCGTCCACGGTCCTTACGATAGACTCCGATAGGCCACTCCTGAAGACGGTCACCACCGTCTACCAACCTTGCTGATCCGTCCGGGCCACACACCCGGACCAACTTCAGGCTGCTTAACTGCCACTTTTTCCTTCCTCTCACTTTCCACTCAAAATCTAATCTGCCTGGTTTTCCCGCCTCCAGGACTGTGAACTCCTCGGTTGGCGGGGCCAACCGCCTGGCCCAGCCCCCTGGTGTGATCATCAGCCCCTGGAGGAAGGCAACAAGGGTTTTGTCTGACTTCGGTGTGCCTGACCGGGAGTGTGGGGTGTGTGGGTGTTGTTCTCTGTGGCCCCTGGCTTGTCCAGGGCACCACAAATACTCCAATAATCCCCTGCAACAGATACCCAATGGTGTCATAGAGGCCCATACAGCCATAGAGAAGCCCTATAGTGCCACAAATACCCCAATAATCCCCAGCGACAGATACCCCATGGTGTCATAGAGGCCTATACAGCCCTAGAGAAGCCCCATAGTGTCATAAATACCCCAATAATCCCCAGCAACAGATACCTCATGGTGTCATAGTGACCCATACAGCACCAGAGAAGCCCCATAGTATATAAATACCCCAATAATCCCCTGCAACAGATACCCAATAGTGTCATAGAGGCCCATACAGCCATAGAGAAGCCCCATAATGTCATAAATACCCCAATAATCCCCAATAACAAATACCCCATGGTGTCATAGAGGCCCATACAGCCCTAGAGAAGCCCCATAGTGCCATAAATACCCCAATAATCCCCAGCAACAGATACCCCAAGGTGTCATAGTGACCCATACAGCACCAGAGAAGCCTCATAGTAGATAAATACCCCAATAATCCTCAGAGACAGATACCTCATGGCGTCATAGAGGCCCATACGGCACCAAAGAAGCTCCATAGTGTCATAAATACCCTTATAATCCCCAGAGACAGATACACCATTGTGTCATAGAGGTCCATACAGCCATAGAGAAGCCCATAGTGTATAAATACCCGAATAATCCCCAAAAACAGATACCCCATACTGTCATAAAGGCCCACAGAGCTCCAGAGAAGCCTCATGGTGTGTAAATACCCCAATAATCCCTAGCGACAAATACCCCATGGTGTCATAGAGGCCTATACAGCCCTAGAGAAGCCCCATAGTGTCATAAATACCCCAATAATCCCCAGCAACAGATACCTCATGGTGTCATAGTGACCCATACAGCACCAGAGAAGCCCCATAGTATATAAATACCCCAATAATCCCCTGCAACAGATACCCAATAGTGTCATAGAGGCCCATACAGCCCTAGAGAAGCCCCATAATGTCATAAATACCCCAATAATCCCCAGCGACAGATACCCCAAGGTGTCATAGAGGCCCATACAGCACCAGAGAAGCCTCATAGTGGATAAATACCCCAATATTGCCTAGAGACAGATACCCCATGGTGTCATAGAGGCCCCTACAGCACCAGCAAAGCCCCATAGTGTCATAGATGTTTCCATCCAGTGGCAGAGATGCTCAATAGTGTTATAGAGGCCTCACAGCACCAGAGAATTCCCATAGTGTCAAAAAATGCTCCCATACAGTGGCAGAAAAGCCCCATAATAACATACAGTTAGGTCCAGAAATCTTTGGACAGTGACACAATTTTCGCGAGTTGGGCTCTGCATGCCACCACATTGGATTTGAAATGAAATCTCTACAACAGAATTCAAGTGCAGATTGTAACGTTTAATTTGAAGGTTTGAATAAAAATATCTGATAGAAATTGTAGGAATTGTCACATTTCTTTACAAACGCTCTACATTTTAGGAGGTCAAAAGTAATTGGATAAATAAACCAAACCCAAAAAAAAAATTTTTATTTTTAATATTTTGTTGCGAATCCTTTGGAGGCAATCACTGCCTTAAGTCTGGAACCCATGGACATCACCAAACGCTGGGTTTCCTCCTTCTTAATGCTTTGCCAGGCTTTTACAGCCGCAGCCTTCAGGTCTTGCTTGTTTGTGGGTCTTTCCGTCTTAAGTCTGGATTTGAGCAAGTGAAATGCATGCTCAATTGGGTTAAGATCTGGTGATTGACTTGGCCATTGCAGAATGTTCCACTTTCTTGCACTCATGAACGCCTGGGTAGCTTTGGCTGTATGCTTGGGGTCATTGTCCATCTGTACTATGAAGCGCCGTCCGATCAACTTTGCGGCATTTGGCTGAATCTGGGCTGAAAGTATATCCCGGTACACTTCAGAATTAATCCGGCTACTCTTGTCTGCTGTTATGTCATCAATAAACACAAGTGACCCAGTGCCATTGAAAGCCATGCATGCCCATGCCATCACGTTGCCTCCACCATGTTTTACAGAGGATGTGGTGTGCCTTGGATCATGTGCCGTTCCCTTTCTTCTCCAAACTTTTTTCTTCCCATCATTCTGGTACAGGTTGATCTTTGTCTCATCTGTCCATAGAATACTTTTCCAGAACTGAGCTGGCTTCATGAGGTGTTTTTCAGCAAATTTAACTCTGGCCTGTCTATTTTTGGAATTGATGAATGGTTTGCATCTAGATGTGAACCCTTTGTATTTACTTTCATGGAGTCTTCTCTTTACTGTTGACTTAGAGACAGATACACCTACTTCACTGAGAGTGTTCTGGACTTCAGTTGATGTTGTGAACGGGTTCTTCTTCACCAAAGAAAGTATGCGGCGATCATCCACCACTGTTGTCATCCGTGGACGCCCAGGCCTTTTTGAGTTCCCAAGCTCACGAGTCAATTCCTTTTTTCTCAGAATGTACCCGACTGTTGATTTTGCTACTCCAAGCATGTCTGCTATCTCTCTGATGGATTTTTTCTTTTTTTTCAGCCTCAGGATGTTCTGCTTCACCTCAATTGAGAGTTCCTTAGACCGCATGTTGTCTGGTCACAGCAACAGCTTCCAAATGCAAAACCACACACCTGTAATCAACCCCAGACCTTTTAAGTACTTCATTGATTACAGGTTAACGAGGGAGACGCCTTCAGAGTTAATTGCAGCCCTTAGAGTCCCTTGTCCAATTACTTTTGGTCCCTTGAAAAAGAGGAGGCTATGCATTACAGAGCTATTATTCCTAAACCCTTTCTCCGATTTGGATGTGCAAACTCTCATATTGCAGCTGGGAGTGTGCACTTTCAGCCCATATTATATATATAATTGTATTTCTGAACATGTTTTTGTAAACAGCTAAAATAACAAAACTTGTGTCACTGTCCAAATATTTCTGGACCTAACTGTAGATGCCCAATAGTGACATAAATGCCCCATAGTGTTATAGAGGCCTTATACAGCACCAGAAAATCTTCGTAAAGTCATAAATGCCACATATAGTGCATAAATTCGGCATTAATTCATACCTCCCAACTTTTAAAGAAGGAAAAGAGGGACAAAGTTTGCGGCGCGCGTATCGCGCCGCGGCAAATTTTTAGGCCACGCCCCCTAACCACACCCATTTCACAGTCATGCCCATATCCACTCCCCATCCACACCCATTCAGCATGGACACGCAGGCAGCCGGCGGGCCTCCAGCACGGACACGCAGGCAGCCGGCGGGCCTCCAGCACGGACACGCAGGCAGCCGGCGGGCCTCCAGCACGGACACGCAGGCAGCCGGCGGGCCTCCAGCACGGACACGCAGGCAGCCGGCGGGCCTCCAGCACGGACACGCAGGCAGCCGGCGGGCCTCCAGCACGGACACGCAGGCAGCCGGCGGGCCTCCAGCACGGACACGCAGGCAGCCGGCGGGCCTCCAGCACGGACACGCAGGCAGCCGGCGGGCCTCCAGCACGGACACGCAGGCAGCCGGCGGGCCTCCAGCACGGACACGCAGGCAGCCGGCGGGCCTCCAGCACGGACACGCAGGCAGCCGGCGGGCCTCCAGCACAGACAGGCAGCGGGGGGCGCCTGCACAGACAGGTGGCGGGCCGCCGCACAGAGAGGCACGGGCCGACCGCACAAAGAGGCGGCCTGAACAGAGAGGCAGCCGGTCGCCTTCACAGACAGGCGGCCGGCCACCCGCACAGACAGGCGGCGGGCGGCGCCCGCACAGACAGGCGGCAGGGGGGCGCCCGCACAGACAGGCGGCAGGGGGCGCCCGCAGACAGGCGGCGGGGGGCGCCCGCACACACAGGCGGCGGGGGCGCCCGCACAGACAGGCGGCAGGGGGGCGCCCGCACAGACAGGCGGCAGGGGGGCGCCCGCACAGACAGGCGGCAGGGGGGTGCCCGCACAGACAGGTGGCGGGCCGACCGCACAGACAGGCTCCGGCCGGGGGTGAGGGGGGAGGGAGGAAAATTAGCGCTGGGGAGATTCGTTTACTGTACCAGCAGCAGCACAGGCAGCGCTCCTCTCTATGCCACGTCTACTAGGATGGTAGGAGGGAAAAGCAGGGAGGCGGAGAGAGAGTGGGTGGGCGGAGCCCGGGAGCCGGCCGTCCCGCCCGTGGCAACGGGACAAACAACGTAAAGCGTGAAAGTCCCGCTGTATCCGGGACGGTTGGGAGGTATGCAGCATGTTAGAATGTGTATATAAGATCCCACTGGTGGTGGCCGCAGCTTATAGGCCCCAAATCTGGTGACAGGTTCCCTTTAAAGTGAACCTGTCAGGTGCAATATGCACTCAGAGCCAGGAGCAGTTCTGGGTACATATTGCTAATCCCTGCCTAACCGTCCCTGTATACACCAGCATAGATAAAGAGATCAAGAACAAATATTTTTAAAGATCTTATATCTTATGCTAATGAGCGCGGGGACTAGTCACAAGGGTGTTACTTCACTTGGCTAGTCGGCTCGCATAGCATGTTAGCATGTTATTACGCCCCTGTGTGAGTACTAACACGCTATGTGAGCCGACTAGCCAAGTGAAGTAACGCCCTTGGGACTAGTCCCTGCGCTAATTAGCATAAGATATAAGCTCTTTAAAAATACTTTTTCTATAGATGCCTTTATCTATGCTAGTGTATACAGGGACAGTTAGGGAGGGAATAGCAATATACACCCAGAACTGCTCCTGGCTCTGAGTGCAGATTGCACCTGATAGGTTCCCTTTAAAGCAGACCTGGGCAAGGGGCGGCCCGCGGGCCACATCCGGCCCGCCTGCTCTCTGTGACCGGCCCGCCCGTCTTCAGCCGGTGCAGTGGAGCCGGGCTGCAGCGTGCCGAGCAGGGAGAGATCCTGTGCAGGTCCGCACAGTCAGTGCAGGAGAAGGAGCAGCACAGCAGAGCAGACGGAATAATTCATCTTCCAGGACCTGCGATGATGTCACGCCCATGTGACTGTGTGGGAGGAGACACAGGATGCCGGGCAGAAAGCAAGAGAAATGAATCCTGAAGGAGATGTGGACACATGATGACTGGTAATAAGAAAAGAGGGGACATGAGGGGGAGGGGGGCTGCAGGGTGAGTGCATATGAGGGAAGATGGAGTTGCAGGGTGAGTGGCATATGAGGGCTGCAGACTGACAGAAGGATGTGAAGGGGTGCAGAGTGTTTGAGAGGGGTAAGTTGGGGTACAGGCAGGGTGAGATATGTGGGCAGGGTGTGTGACATATGGGGGTGTAGTGTGTGTGATATGGGGGTGCAGGCTGTATGGGGTGTAGTGTGTGTGATATGGGGGTGCAGGCTGTATGGGGTGTAGTGTGTGTGATATGGGGGTGCAGGTGTAGTATATTACAGGTGTGCTATATGGAGGTGTATATAGTGGTGTAGTATATGGGGGTATAGTGATGTAGTATATTACAGGTGTGCTATATGGAGGTGTAGTATATTACAGGTGTGCTATATGGAGGCGTATATTACAGGTGTGCTATATGGAGGTGTATATTACAGGTGTGCTCTATGGAGGTGTAGTATATTACAGGTGTGCTATATGGAGGTGTAGTATATTACAGGTGTGATATATGGAGGTGTAGTATATTACAGGTGTGCTATATGGAGGTGTAGTATATTACAAGTGTGCTATATGGAGGTGTAGTATATTACAGGTGTGCTATATGGAGGCGTATATTACTGGTGTGCTATATGGAGGTGTATATTACAGGTGTGCTCTATGGAGGTGTAGTATATTACAGGTGTGCTCTATGGAGGTGTAGTATATTACAGGTGTGCTATATGGAGGTGTAGTATATTACAGGTGTGCTATATGGAGGTGTAGTATATTACAGGTGTGCTATATGGAGGCGTATATTACTGGTGTGCTATATGGAGGTGTATATTACAGGTGTGCTCTATGGAGGTGTAGTATATTACAGGTGTGCTCTATGGAGGTGTAGTATATTACAGGTGTGCTATATGGAGGTGTAGTATATTACAGGTGTGCTATATAGGGGTGTAGTGATGTAGTATATTACAGGTGTGCTATATGGAGGTGTAGTATATTACAGGTGTGCTATATTGAGGTGTAGTATATTGCAGGTGTGCTATATGGAGGTGTAGTATATTGCAGGTGTAGTATATGGGGTGTAGTGATGTAGTATATTACAGGTGTATGTAGGGGTGTAGTGATGTAGTATATTACAGGTGTATATAGGGGTGTAGTGATGTAGTATATTACAAGTGTGCTATATGGAGGTGTAGTATATTACAGGTGTGCTATATGGAGGCGTATATTACTGGTGTGCTATATGGAGGTGTATATTACAGGTGTGCTCTATGGAGGTGTAGTATATTACAGGTGTGCTCTATGGAGGTGTAGTATATTACAGGTGTGCTATATGGAGGTGTAGTATATTACAGGTGTGCTATATAGGGGTGTAGTGATGTAGTATATTACAGGTGTGCTATATGGAGGTGTAGTATATTACAGGTGTGCTATATTGAGGTGTAGTATATTGCAGGTGTGCTATATGGAGGTGTAGTATATTGCAGGTGTAGTATATGGGGTGTAGTGATGTAGTATATTACAGGTGTATATAGGGGTGTAGTGATGTAGTATATTACAGGTGTATATAGGGGTGTAGTGATGTAGCATATTACAGGTGTATATAGGGGTGTAGTGATGTAGTATATTACAGGTGTATATAGGGGTGTAGTGATGTAGTATATTACAGGTGTATATAGGGGTGTAGTGATGTAGTATATTACAGGTGTGCTATATAGTGGTGTAGTGATGTAGTATATTACAGGTGTGCTATATGGAGGTGTACTATATTACAGGTGTAGTATATGGGGTGTAATGATGTAGTATATCGGAGGTGTATTATATAGTGGTGTAGTATAATACAGGTGTATATGGGGGTGTAGTATATTACAGGTATATGGAGGGAGTGTAGTATAATACAGGTATAGTATATAGGGGTGTAGTGATGTAGTTTATTACAGGTGTAGTATATGGAGGGGGTGTAGTGATGTAGTATAATACAGGTGTAGTATATGGAGGGGGTGTAGTGATGTAGTATATTGGGTAGAATTGAGGTAATTATATTAGTCCGGCCCTCTAAACCAATCCCAATTTCTCATGCGGCCCCATGGGAAAATTAATTGCCCACCCCTGCTTTAAAGGGAACCTGTCACCAGAAATTTAGCAAAAAAAATAAAAGATTCCCCTTCTGCAGCTCCTGGGCTGCATTCTGGAAAGGTTCCTGTTGCTATTGTGCCCCCTTTGAGACCTAAAAAAATACTTTATGAAGTCTTACCTTTTTGTATGCAAATCTGTTTTTATGGTCACGGGGGCGGGCTGCCTGGCGTCCGTTATTCCCCCTCCTGCCGCTGTACGCCGTCCCCCATTGCTCATTTCCATACACAAGGACGCCTTCCTCATGTAACTGTCCTCCTGAAGTTTTGTGCATGCCCAGTGCCACTCTCGCCGGACTGAGCACTGTGCAAAGTGTGAACGCTTTTGAGGTGATTGCGCAGGCGCGAGATTATGGGCGGCGCTGTGATTGTCATCAGCAAAGTCATCCAAGTACCCGCCCATAATCTCGTGCCCCCGCTTCTCACTCTGCCTCCACCGTTATGCGCAAGCACTGGCCATATGAACCATGTTACCTATTACCATGGGCGCGAGATTATGGGCGGCGCTGTGATTGTCATCAGCAAAGTCATCCAAGTACCCGCCCATAATCTCGTGCAAGCAGTAATAGGTAACATGGTTCATATGGCCAGCACGTGCGCATAACGGTGGAGTCAGAGGGAAAAGTGCGGGCACGAGATTATGGGCGGGTACTTGGTTAACGCTGCTGATGACAATCACAGCGCCGCCCATAATCTCGCGCCTGCGCAATCACCTCAAAAGCGTTCACATGCGCAAAACTTTGGGAGGACAGTTACATGAGGAACGCGTCCTTGTGTATGTAAATGAGCAATGGGGGACTGCGTAAAGCGGCAGGAGGGGGAATAACGGACGCCAGACAGCCCGCCCCCGTGACCATAAAAACACATTTGCATACAAAAAGGTAAGACTTCATAAAGTATTTTTGTAGGTCTCAAAGGGGGCACAATAGCAACAGGAACCTTTCTAGAAGCAGCCCAGGAGCTGCAGAGGGGAATCTTTTATTTTTATTGTGAAATTTCTGCTGACAGGTTCCCTTTAACTGGTAGGGGAGCCAGGATAAAGCAGAGCTGAAGCTGTTGGGCAGCTAGGACCCAGCAGCTCCACAGGCAGGAGACCACTGATCGTAAGCTAATAGAAGCCTGCAGATGTCACTCTGCATAGGTTATTGTCAGTGCTATCTGCAGGAGAGAGAAGTGCTGATTGCAGGGTCTTCTCCTCAGCTTCCTGATTCCCCCCGTGTGTCTGCAGCAGTGAGAAGCCACACACGGGGAGTCAGAGAACAGCTGCAGAGAAATGCAGGCTTCGGAGCTGGGGATGTCCGCTCTGGGGGAGGGGGGGTCGGCTCTGCTGCAGGGGGTGATTCATACCTCAGCAGCAGTCACAGGAGTTTCAAGGTGCGCGCTCGGCTCTGTAATGAATAGAAGGGAGAAACAGCGAGGCGGGGCTACAGTGGGTGGGCGGAGCACGGGACAAACAGCCTCACGGGCGGGACTTGGGATCAAAGGCTCAGAAGAGGGACTGTCCCGCTGTATCCGGGACGGTTGGGAGGTATGTTAATTGTTGCCCCTGAGTATATGCCAAATGTTTTCAAGTTGTTTCTTCTGTAGCGCCCGCTCCTCTGCCTCTCAGCTTCCTGTTTGTTCATGGATGTAAGGTACACTCTGTAAGATTGTCAGTGCAGACTGGCAGCACCTTCAATTCACACGTCCAAACTGTGCGCTCTTCCAAGCTGCAATCAGAAGCAAAGGTGACTGGCAACCTTGGCAATGAGTAGTACATCGTAGAATTAAAAAAAAAAAGCGGGTCTTGATAATAAAGAGAACGTTTAATGAGAGGTAAATTCAAAGTTACTTGTACTTACAAGCACTTTAAATCTTCCCCATTTAACAAAATGAGAAAACTCCTTTAAAGGAAGATAGTAAAGGTTTTTGCCCCCCCCCCCCATCTGAGAGCAGCATAATGTAGAGACAGAGACCCTGATTCCAGCAATGTGTCACTTACTGAACAGTTTGCTGTCATTTTGATAAAATCACTGTTTTTCTAGCAGTTATACAGAGCTCATGAACATGATGGACTACCTGCAGCACGCCAAGTAGTCCTGTAATCATAATCTACTGCAGATTAAACTGTGATTTTATCAAAACTACACTAAGCAGCCCAGTAAGTGACACATCGCTGGAATCAGGGTCTCTGCCCCTATGTTATGCTGCTCTTAGATTAGATGGCAAGCGAACCGAGATGTCATATCTTAAGATGCTGCTATAATATTGTATATTATAATTGGTCCAGATGATGAGACAGATTGTCTTGAAAGTTTGGACTATTATGATGCACTATGAGATTTTTTTGTAGTACTAGATGCCATATTGAAGGAATATCACTGCTTCTGCAGTATATAGCCTGACAGCATATATACATATAGTGGTGTGTTTTTTTCATATTATATTGAGAGTTTACTTTTAGCGTTGTGTTCCATTTTGGACAATCCCTTTTTAATTAAGAGTTTTTCCTACAATGAGCCTATCACATAATTTCCTTCTTTCACTTCCAGCAATCAGAAGTTCAATTTCCCTACAGTGCCACCACTGGAGAGATGAAGCACTGCACGGCACTCCTTAAAGGGGTGGTTCACTAGTTTCCAAGGCACATCGATATTATGTTGAGAAACAAGGTTTCTCTCAAATAAATTGTTTTGCCAATATGCCTGTGAGCGGCGCTATTTATTGTGGGCTGCTCATCCCCTTCGCGTGACCCCCGAGCTCCGTGACCTCTGATGCCCGGTGATGTCAGGTCAACTTTCAGTTGACCTGACATCACCACAGCCAGCCCCAGTCTCCCTGAGTGACTGGGCTGTGGGTGGTGTTTCATCGGTCAGCACGGCCCAGCGTCACAGCCCAGCATCTCCCGACTCTCTACTTTACTGCAGAGTACCGCAAGAAGGAGTGACGCTGGGCTGTGCTGAGCGCTGAAACTCCGCCCACAGCCCAGTCACTCAAGGAACACTGGGACCCGCCTCGTTGATGTCAGGTCAACTGGAAGTTGACGTGACATCACTGAACATTGGAGGTCACGGAGCCCAAGGGTCACGAAGAAGGGAATTTTGTTTACTTACCGTAAATTCCTTTTCTTCTAGCTCCAATTGGGAGACCCAGACAATTGGGTGTATAGCTACTGCCTCCGGAGGCCGCACAAAGTACTACACTTAAAAGTGTAAGGCCCCTCCCCTTCTGGCTATACACCCCCCCGTGGGAGCACGGGTCCCTCAGTTTTAGTGCAAAAGCAAGAAGGAGGAAAGCCAATAACTGTTTCAAAAACAAATTCAATCCGATAAACAATATCGGAGAACGTAACTTATCAACATGAACAACATGTGCACCCGAAAAACAAATACCCTAAGAAAAAACAGGGCGGGTGCTGGGTCTCCCAATTGGAGCTAGAAGAAAAGGAATTTACGGTAAGTAAACAAAATTCCCTTCTTCTTTTTCGCTCCTAATTGGGAGACCCAGACAATTGGGACGTCCAAAAGCAGTCCCTGGGTGGGTAAAAGAATACCTCGTGATCGGGCTGTCAGGCAGCCCTTTCTTACAGGTGGGCCACCGCCGCCTGCAGGACTTGTCTACCTAGGCTGGCATCCGCCGAAGCGTAGGTATGCACCTGATAATGCTTGGTAAAAGTGTGCAGACTCGACCAGGTAGCCGCCTGGCACACCTGCTGAGCCATAGCCTGATGCCGTAATGCCCAGGACGCACCCACGGCTCTGGTAGAATGGGCCTTCAGTCCAGAAGGAGTCGGAAGCCCAGCAGAACGGTAGGCGTGAAGAATTGGTTCCTTGATCCACCGCGCAAGGGTGGATTTGGAAGCTTGCGACCCTTTATGCTGACCAGCGACCAGGATAAAGAGTGCATCCGAACGGCGCAGAGGCGCCGTGCGGGAAATGTAGATCCTGAGTGCTCTCACCAGGTCCAACAGATGCAAACCCTTTTCAAATTGGTGAACTGGATGCGGACACAAAGATGGTAAAGTGATATCCTGATTGAGATGAAAGGAAGATACCACCTTGGGAAGAAACTCTGGAATTGGACGCAGTACTACCTTGTCTTGGTGAAACACCAGGAAGGGAGATTTGCAAGATAACGCCGCCAGCTCTGACACTCTCCGAAGAGACGTGACCGCCACCAGAAAAGCCACTTTCTGTGAAAGCCGAGAAAAGGAAATCTCCTTCATAGGCTCGAAAGGTGGCTTCTGGAGAGCAATTAGAACCTTGTTCAGATCCCAGGGTTCCAATGGCCGCTTGTAAGGGGGAACGATATGATAAACCCCTTGCAGGAACGTGCGTACCTTAGGAAGTCGCGCCAGGCGCTTCTGAAAGAATACGGATAGCGCAGAGACTTGTCCTTTAAGGGAGCTAAGCGACAAACCTTTTTCCAACCCAGACTGCAGGAAGGAAAGAAAAATAGGCAATGCAAATGGCCAGGGAGAAACTCCCTGAGCAGAGCACCAAGATAAGAATATCTTCCACGTTCTGTGGTAGATCTTGGCGGAGGATGGTTTCCTAGCCTGTCTCATCGTGGCAACAACATCATGAGATAAACCTGAGGTCCCTAGGATCCAGGACTCAATGGCCACACAGTCAGGTTCAGGGCCGCAGAATTCAGATGGAAAAACGGCCCTTGAGACAGCAAGTCTGGACGGCCTGGTAGCGCCCACGGTTGTCCTACCGTGAGATGCCACAGATCCGGGTACCACGACCTCCTTGGCCAGTCTGGAGCGACGAGAATGGCGCAACGGCAGTCGGACCTGATTTTGCGGAGCACTCTGGGCAACAATGCCAGAGGTGGGAACACATAATGTAGTCGGAACTGCGACCAATCCTGAACTAAGGCGTCTGCCGCCAGTTTTCCACGCCTGGGATGTGAACTGCGGATATGGTGGATGCTGTGTTTTCCACCCACGTCAGAATCCGCCGGACTTCTTGAAAGGCTTGCCGACTGCGTGTTCCCCCTTGGTGGTTGATGTACGCCACCGCTGTGGAATTGTCCGACTGAATCCGGATCTGCTTGCCCTCCAGCCACTGTTGGAAGGCTCGCAGAGCAAGATAGACTGCTCTGATTTCCAGAACATTGATCTGAAGGGTGGACTCTCTCTGAGTCCACGTACCCTGAGCCCTGTGGTGAAGAAACACTGCTCCCCACCCTGATAGGCTCGCATCTGTCGTGACCACCGCCCAGGATGGGGGTAGGAACGACTTTCCTTTTGACAATGAGGTGGGAAGAAGCCACCATCAGAGAGAGTCCTTGGCTGCCTGAGAGAGGGAGACATCCCTGTCGAGGGACGTCGACTTCCCGTCCCATTGGCGGAGAATGTCCCATTGTAGAGGGCGCAGATGAAACTGCGCGAAAGGGACTGCTTCCATTGCTGCCACCATCTTCCCTAGGAAATGCATGAGGCGCCTCAAGGAGTGGGACTGGTTCTGCAGGAGAGATTGCACCCCTGTCTGCAGAGAACACTGCTTGTCCAGTGGAAGCTTCACTATCGCTGAGAGAGTATGAAACTCCATGCCAAGATATGTTAGTGATTGGGTCGGGGTTAGATTTGACTTTGAAAAGTTGATAATCCACCCGAAACTCTGGAGAGTCTTCAGTGCCACGTCCAGACTGTGTTGGCATGCCTCTTGAGAGGGTGCCTTTATAAGTAGATCGTCCAAATACGGGATCACGGAGTGACCCTGCGAGTGCAGGACAGCTACTACTGCTGCCATGACCTTGGTGAAGACCCGAGGGGCTGTTGCCAGCCCGAAAGGTAACGCTACGAACTGCAGGTGTTCGCTTTCTATAACGAAGCGTAGAAAACGCTGATGCTCTGGCGCAATCGGCACGTGAAGATAAGCATCTTTGATGTCTATTGATGCTAAGAAATCTCCTTGAGACATTGAGGCTATGACGGAGCTTAGAGATTCCATCCGGAACCTCCTGGTCTTTACGTGTTTGTTGAGCCACTTTAGATCCAGGACGGGCCGAAAGGACCCGTCCTTCTTTGGCACCACAAACAGATTGGAGTAAAAACCGTGACCTTGTTCCTGAAGAGGAACGGAAGTCACCATTCCTTCCGCCTTTAGAGCGGCCACCGCCTGCAGCAGAGCATCGGCTCGGTCGGGCGGTGGGGAAGTTCTGAAGAAACGAGTTGGAGGACGAGAGCTGAACTCTATCCTGTACCCGTGAGACAGAATGTCCCTCACCCAACGGTCTTTGACCTGTGACAGCCAAATGTCGCCAAAGCGGGAGAGCCTGCCACCGACCGAGGATGCGGAGAGAGGAGGCTGAAAGTCATGAGGAAGCCGTCTTGGTAACGGTTCTTCCTGCTGTCTTTTTTGGGCGTGACTGAGTCCGCCAAGAATCTGAGCCTCTCTGATCCTTTTGAGTCCTTTTGGACGAGGAGAATTGGGACCTGCCTGAGCCTCGAAAGGACCGAAAACCAGACTGACCCCTCCTTTGTTGGGGCTTGTTTTGTCTGTGTTGAGGTAAGGATGAGTCCTTACCCTTGGAGTGTTTAATGATTTCATCCAAACGCTCCCCAAACAATCGGTCACGAGAAAAAGGCAAACTGGTTAAGCACTTCTTGGAAGCAGAATCTGCCTTCCATTCTCTCAACCACAGGGCTCTGCGCAAAATCACGGAGTTGGCTGACGCCACCGCCGTACGGCTCGTAGAGTCCAGGACAGCATTAATCGCGTAAGACGCGAATGCAGACATTTGAGAGGTCAATGGTGCCACCTGCGGGGCAGATGTACGTGTGACCGAGTCGACTTGTATAAGCCCAGCTGAAATGGCTTGGAGTGCCCATACGGCTGCAAAAGCTGGCGCCAACGACGCTCCAATAGCTTCATAGATGGATTTCAGCCAGAGCTCCATCTGCCTGTCAGTGGCATCTTTAAGTGCCGCTCCATCTTCTACTGCAACTAAAGATCTAGCTGCAAGCCTGGAGATTGGAGGGTCCACCTTGGGACACTGGGTCCAACCCTTGACCACGTCAGGGGGAAAAGGATAGCGTGTATCTTTAAGCCGTTTAGAAAACCGCTTCTCAGGATAAGCGTGGTGTTTCTGGATTGCATCTCTAAAGTCAGAGTGGTCCAGAAAAGTGCTTAATTTACGCTTGGGATATCTGAAATGGAATTTCTCCTGCTGTGAAGCTGCCTCCTCCGCAGGAGGAGCTGGCGGGGAAATATCTAACATCCTATTGATGGACGCTATAAGATCATTCACTATGGCGTCACCATCCGGTGTATCCAGATTGAGAGCGGTCCCAGGATCAGAATCTTGATCAGTTACATCCGCTTCATCACCCATAGATTCGTCCCGCTGGGATCCTGACCAGTGAGACGAAGTTGAGGGCCCCTCATAACGAGCCCGCTTAGGTTGTCTGGGACTGTTGTCTGAGTCAGAATCGTCACCCTGGGGTGCATGTGACACCCCCGGAGCTTGGAAGTGTTCCAGCTGAGGGGGACCAGGGAGCAATGATGCCACAGTGTCCATGGTCTGAGTTACTGGTCTAGACTGCAATGTTTCAAGAATCTTTGACATGGTCATAGACAATCTGTCAGCAAAAGCTGCAAACTCCGTTCCTGTCACCTGGACAGCATTCACAGGTGGTACACTCTGGGTCACATCCAGCAGAGGTCCCGGCTGTGCAAGTTGCACAGGGGCCGAGCACTGCACACAATGGGGGTCAGTGGAACCTGCCGGTAGAGCAGCCCCACATGCGGTACAGGCAGCATATAATGTCTGTGCCTTGGCACCCTTGCGTTTTGCGGACGACATGCTGTTGCCTCCTTGTAATCTAGGAGGGTATATAGCCGAGAATCACCAGCGACCGTACAGTACAAAGTATTTGCAAACACAAAATACTCAGTATACAAACGGCACAAGTGGGGGTGAGCCCTTGAGGGCTGCTTACCGCCCGCTGAACAGCGGGTATGAGGCCGTAGAATCCCGTGTCTGGGTCTCCCCGTCTCCCCTCTGCAGCTCAGCGTGCAGGCAGGAATGGCTGCCGGCGTTCTGTGAAGAGGGGCGGACCGTGGGCGTGCCACAAACAAAGTGCGGGAAACTGCGTCCTACTGTGCCTGGTGTGAGGGCTGGAGTATGTAAAAAAGACTCCAGCCCTCAGTGCTGATGCTCTGTACAGCGTCCCGCCCTCCTCCTGACTGGCAGGTGCGGAGGCGGGAACGAACGAACTAGGCCGCAAAAGCCGGGGACTGTAGTAATAAGCGCGGCCGTGATATATGCACGGCCAGCGCGGAAGTCCCCGGCGCACCACAAGTCCCAGCCGCGTCGCAGTCCCAGCGGCCGGCGCGACCGTTTTCCCTGAGTCTACCCACTCAGCTAAGCTGAAGTGAGGAAATGGCACAAGCGCAGCAGCGCTGTTGTCCCCGGCGCACTAACACACCCAGCAATGCTGCGGTGTGCGCGCGTATGCACGGGGACACAGAGTACCTTGACGGAGCAGGGCCATGTCCCTGACGATACTCAGCTCCATATCCAGCGGCTTCTCCAGGGGCTGCGGATGGAGCACGGTCTCAGTGCCTGGAGACCGGTAAAATCCCACTTCGCCTAGAGCCCTAATGGGGATGGGGAAGGAATCAGCATGTGGGCTCCAGCCTCCGTACCCGCAATGGGTACCTCAACCTTAACAAGCACCACCGACAGAAAGTGGGGTGAGAAGGGAGCATGCTTGGGGCCATGTATGGGCCCTCTTTTCTTCCATCCGACATAGTCAGCAGCTGCTGCTGACTAAATAGTGGAGCTATGCGTGCGTGTCTGACCTCCTTCGCACAAAGCAAAAACTGAGGGACCCGTGCTCCCACGGGGGGGTGTATAGCCAGAAGGGGAGGGGCCTTACACTTTTAAGTGTAGTACTTTGTGCGGCCTCCGGAGGCAGTAGCTATACACCCAATTGTCTGGGTCTCCCAATTAGGAGCGAAAAAGAAAAGGGGATGAGTGGACCGCAATAGCACTGCTCATAAGCACCATTGGCAACACATGGTATTTGAGAGAAACCTTGTTTCTCAACATAATATCGATGTGCCTTGGAAAAATAACTAGTGTACCACCCCTTTAAGGTTATTGTAAGACAAGTTCTTTGAAGCAGTTCTGGACACCCCATCCGCTATCACCTAATAGAGAGTTTTGAAAATGCTGTGTTGTGAATAAGACACCCTCTTTAGTTTACCGTTCTCCTCATAAAAGTTCATGCATTACCAGTTCCATCTTGTCTTTTAGAACGAGGAGCAAGGAATCCATTTTGCTGCATTCCTTCTGGGAATTCTTCCAAGTCTGATGAGATGCAGAGAGAAAATAGCAACTTGAACCAAGCAGGGACCACCCAGCCGGACAGGACGTACAGAGGCCTAAAATGATAACAAGGATGGTAAAGCAGATAGCACAATACAGCACACAGAGATGGAGCGGTAGGAGAGGGTCATCCACTATATATACTCTGTGCAGTGTATAGCAGCACTATACATATCTGAGCAGTGGCGGCACTAGCTGTTGTGGTGCCCCTTAGGCTTAAGTCACCACAGGGTACTGCACCTCACTTAAGGTGCAGTATTCATCTCGGGTAAGGAGGGGGTTAATCACCAGTGTTTCCACATGTCACCTTACATACAGTTTAGGTTCCTTCTCACTGGGGACTGGACTTGGGTAGGCGGGGGGGGTGGTCATTGTGACGACATGGACTCTCATGGGTCAAAGTTTCTTAAAATCCAGCCAGACAGCACGATAGATTGTCTATAGATGGGGGAGAAGTCCCTCATTGTTTTTACAAGACTCTTGTTGACTCAATGTAATTGTGTTGGCCACTGAAAGCCAGACGTATTGTTCTCCAGACATTTCCAGTAACCATTGTATTGTAGTTGTGTATTGATAATGTAATTACCTTAGTAGCCATTGTCTAGTCGGTGACTTGCCGACTCCATGTAGATATAATGAGTCTTTCTATGCACATCATTTAAATGAACATTATCCATGCAGCTTGAAATTCATCCAATGGGAGAAGCAATCTTGTCCAACCAATCGATGAGGACGCAGTGTATCCTAAGGGAAGGTTATGGCTATAAAAGGGACTTCTTTAAGCCACCAGGGTTGATGAAGGTTGATGGATGCTGATGGATCCAGTCTAAGCTCTTTGGAGCTGACTAGAGGATCAGGATATCTTATGGCTTCAATCTAGGGGCTCCGGTTCCGGTTGGAGACCATATCCACAGCCTAGGGATTTCGACCCCGGCTGCCAGGATTGTATCATCATACCAGGACTACCTAAGGAGGACTCTCAGGTTGGGATAGTTCAGTCACCTGTTACAGACTTTGCAGACCTCAGACAGCTTGGAACCTGTGAGGCATGGACATTCTAAATCCCTGGTGAGCCAGCGGAAGGGTGAGACTCTGTTGCCTGTTACATTTGTGTGTTTTGCTGGTTATGTGTTATGTGCCGTTAATTGTTTGGGGATCCAATAAAGTCTAATTATTGTGGATCCCTCACCCTTTGTTGTCTGAGTAGTGTTACGCCCACGGTTAAGGAGGCCGGCGTTCAGTTGGAATGAGCCCTGAGCCACGCTGTCTTTCTAAAGGCGGCGGGTTTTAGTGGACGAGAGCACCCACTGAGCCCCGTGTCTCCACAGTCATTACGAGGCATTGAACTTTTCCGGTCACTAGGACAACCCCCTGGGGGGCGGGCACCAATTGGGGTAGAAGTAGGAGCAACCTGGACACAATAGTCAGTCAAGTTGGGACTACAGTTCTGGCGACACGACACCACTTTCTTCTTTCTTTCTTCATGGCACCTGAGACTTGGAGCAGGAAGCTCAGCCCGGGTTCCTCACTTCTGAAGGGGCATCCCTTGGGAAAGGACACACAAACACCAGTGGCAACCTCTAACTTATCCGGGATCGGCTGGAGCCCATCACGGAGGAGACCGGCAACTCCGGGCAGCCCACGGACAGTGAGTAAAGACCTGGAACCGCAACTACTATGTGAACCCTTCATTGCTGTCGCCGTCACCCCCGCGCTTCGGCGCCAATGGCCACTACTACCTCTATCATCCTCCCTGGGGCCTAGCTTCACCTGCAAGAAGCTGAACTATCCTAGCTGCAACAGCACCCGCCCCAGAGGACAGCGACCGCAGTGGCGGCTAATCCCTGTTCGCATACTACAGGTGGAGTCACGAGACAACTACTACTCCCAACATCCTTCATTCCCATCATCCCATTCATCCATCTCCATTTTGTGTACACCTCAGGGTCACGAAACCGGGCAGGGCCACCCGTGACATCCCCTGACCCTTCACCAGCCCGGTGATGAGTATTCCCAAAGGCCCCGTGGGGTGCTCCACTGTGATTACCCGATGCATCGATACCTGGTAAACGACCACCATCAGAAATATCATGGCCATATACAGGCAAAACATAAGAGGCGCTTGAATTCTCTATTACGTCTGAGTGAATTCATGGAGAACACCTGAGGAAGGCCGCTATGCTCCTCCTCAAGGAGAAAGTAAGAAAATGCATATGTGTTTAAAGTCCATTTCTGCTGTGGAAACACACTAACATGCATACATTCTGCATATGACTATCAATAAAGTTTTGTGAAAGTCAAATAGCAGTAAGTATCAAAAATAAAGCCATTTTATTTAAAACCAGCTGTAGTACCCGGTCGTTGCCCGGGATAGTAACTGTCTCTCTCCCAGTCTCTGTATGTGTGTCGCTGTCTGTCTCTCTGTCTGTCTCTTTCCTTGACTGTCTGTGTCTATGTCTCTGTCTGTCTGTTTCTATCTCTCTGTATTTGTATCAGTCTATCTGTCTCCATCTTTGAGTCTGACGGGGGGTGGTCCCAGGTGGCACAGGCACTGCCCTCCTCCGCCAACAATACTTCGTCTGCGGGCACGGCTTTGTGGGGGGGAGGTGGCTTGACACTTAACTTGCTGCTTCAGTCCACTGTCCATCATCCCTGCTGCCAGTCGTCGACACAGACAGATAGTGAGACACGCAACCCCAGAGTTTGCTTGGCCAGTCTTGTTTACTTTTTTCTTCACACCGTTATGACAGACATGCCCTTCCTTTCTCTCTCTGTGGGGAACTATTCTTCGTTCTGTCCCCAGATCTCTCGGACCTCCTCCTCAATACTTCAGGGTCTGCGCCTCCTTTCCCCTTATTCCTCACACCTTCATCCACTTCTAGACCCCGGCGGCTTCTCAATCCGGATGACACTCAAAGCCCGCCGGGGTGAGCCGTAGACTCTGGACCGTCAGGGGTTATCTGGGGTTTTCCTGACTGGCCTTAGCACAAAGGCCACGTCCTCTCACTCTTGAATCCACTTCTAGACCCTCGTTCCTTTGGAGCTCCCTCGCCTATCCATACACCCTGCCACCTGTCACTACTCCCTTTTACTACCTTAACTCTATCTTATCTAAAACTCAAAACAACACTGACCTAACTCGACCATTAGATGGCAGCATTTGTCAACCTAATAAACATTCCTAACTCTACTATTGTAAACACGGAACCTGTTCTCTAAAAAATTCTTAAATATTAACACTTGCATTTATATTACTCAACAGTATGCATATACAAGACACAGCATATTATATCATGGGCACTGTCTGCTTAATACAGTAATAACCATGGATACTTAAGCTGCAATGCCCTGCACATGAGGTAAGCGACATAGTGAATCAGGAGAACTATACTACATTTCTAATTGGAGGCATTTTATAATATTATTATTATACCTACTACATATTAGGATAGGATCTTGGAGGTGAGAATAACCCCTTAACCCGTTCCTGAATTAAGAAATGAATAAACATCCTGGGCAGGTAGCTCAGGAGCTGAGCTCCCTCCAAACGCAGTAGATGCGAGCTATATTACATATAGTAAATCTGTGCCGTGCCCGAAGCTGAGCTTTTAACCATTTAGATGCCACTGTGGATTTGTGACAGCGGCATGTAAATAGACTGCTAGGCACCAATGTGTTACCATGGCAGCCAGGGGCCTGCTGAAGGCACGCAGAGCTGCCATCTTGGTTCTCAGGGCTTATGTTGGACACGGTGGCTTGCTGTGTGATGTAAACATTGGGGAAATCTGTCTAATGAGGACACAATGGCTTTCCCTCAGCCGATGGCTTTTCCTCATGAGGGCACTTGTTTGTGATGTAGACACTGTGGCAGGTCTTGATATTTTATGTTTGTATGTTAGGAGGGCAATAGATGTGCTGCAAGAAGAAGGCGATGTGCTGCAGAAATTGGAGATGACCACCCCACAAAGTATAAAAATGCTAGGATAGCCTTCACGCATCATTTGGTTTATTAAGTTTGTAGTGTAACTGGGCCCATGAATGTTCAATGCCGTGACTCTTGAGCTCCAATACAAAATCTGTCACATAGGCCCTCATTACCATGTGCCTGGTGTCTTCTTATGTAACAGAGCGATATTTGGGCTCTCTGAGGGACCGGGGACTGGGTGCAACGTTGACCTCCAGATTCCCCATAACTACATTCATGTCTACAATGTGATGATCAGCTGCAGATTTTCTCATTGTGTAAAGGTATTTCTGTACAACAGCAATTGGAAGAGAAGAAAGACGAAAGACATGATGCCTTCTTTATAGACTTACCCAAGATTTTTTTTAAGGTTTTCACATCTGACTTTAGGACTGCTAATTCATTCACTGAAAAATACAAATGGGACACATACTTTAGGGTCAGATGAAAACGTGAAGAACTGGTGCACTGGTCAAGAAAATTGCAGCCAAATAGAACACTAGTGATCATAAATAACGGGTAAGATTCCTTATCATCACTCCTGCGCAATGTTATAGTGAGGTCAGAATTTGGTGTAAGTATGGCGCCCCTGGGGCTTCAGTCGCCACAGGGTACTGCATCTCACTTAAGGTGCAGTACTCATCCAGGGTAAGGAAGAGGTTAATCGCTGGTGTTTCTCACATTCACAAACCACACACAGTTAGGTGCTTTCCCACTGGGATTGGCCTAGGGTAGACAGGGGGTGGCCATCACGAGATATGGGACTTTCCTGTCACTAGGACAACCACCTGGGAGCGGGCACCCATTGGGGAAAAGGAAAGAGCATCTCCACACTTGAGCAGTTACCCCTGGGCACAGCTTGGGGTAAGGAGCACAGCCAGGACCTTGGTCCAGGAATTTTCTTCCTCACACTTCTGGAGCACTGCAAGGCTCCGCGGCTTGGAGCAGGTAGCTCAGCCCCGGATTCTACACAGCTACAGGGAATTCGAGGGTTTGCAGAGAGTGCAGGAAACACCCACAGCCCGTTCCACATTCTATCCACGGGATTGGAGGGACCCCGACAAGAAAAGACACACAGTGGGAACACCGGCGGTGACCTCCGAATTATCCGGGATCGGCTGGGGCCCATTACGGCAGAGACCGGCACTTCAAGGGAGACAACCGGACTGTGACTAAAAGACCTTGAAATGCAACCACTGAGTCAGCCCTTCATTGCCGGCGCTGGCGCTCCGGCGCCAACGGTCACTACCACCCCCATCATCCTCTCTGGGGCCTAGCTCTACCTGTGGGGAGCCAAACCATCAGATCTGTGACACCATTCACCCCAGAGGACAGCATCTGCAGCGGCGGCGGCTAATCTCTGGCCACACACCACAGGTGGCGTCACGAGACAGCAACTCCCAACATCCTCAACCCCTTCTTTCTCATCTCCCCACCATCATCCCATCCTCCATCCCTTCGTGGACACCTCGGGGTCATGAAACGGGCAGGGCCACCCATGACATCCCCTGACCCTCACCAGCCTGGTGATGAGTATTCTCAGGGCCCCATGGGCATACCTCCCAACCGTCCCGGATACAGCGGGACATTCACGCTTTACGTTGTTTGTCCCGTTGCCACGGGCGGGACGGCCGGCTCCCGGGCTCCGCCCACCCACTCTCTCTCCGCCTCCCTGCTTTTCCCTCCTACCTCCCAGTAAGACGTGGCATAACACAGTCAGAGAGGAGCGCTGCTGCTGGTACAGTAACATCTCCTCCCCGGCGCTGATTTCCCAACCCTCCCCCCCCCCCCCCCTCACCCCCGGCCGGAGCCTGTCTGTGCCGTGTGCGGTCGGCCGGCCGCCTGTCTGTGAGGGCGGCCCGCCGCCTCATTGTGCGGGCTGCCGGCCGCTTCTCTGTGCGGGCGGCCGGCCGCTTCTCTGTGCGGGCGGCCGGCCGCTTCTCTGTGCGGGCGGCCGGCCGCTTCTCTGTGCGTGCGGCCGGCCGCCTCTCTGTTCCGGCGGCCGGCCGCCTGTTCCCCCAGGCAGAGCATCTCACCCTCTCTCTCCCCCTCCCCATTCCCACAGGCAGAGCATCGCACCCTCTCTCTCCCCCGGCCCCTCCCCATTCCCCCAGGCAGAGCATCACACCCTCTCTCTCTCCCCCCTTCCCCCAGGCAGAGCATCGCACCCTCTCTCTCTCCCCCCTTCCCCCAGGCAGAGCATCGCACCCTCTCTCTCCCCCTCCCCATTCCCCCAGGCAGAGCATCGCACCCTCTCTCTCCCCCCTCCCCATTCCCCCAGGCAGAGCATCGCACCCTCTCTCTCCCCCTCCCCATCCCCCCAGGCAGAGCATCGCACCCTCTCTCTCCCCCGGCCCCTCCCCATTCCCCCAGGCAGAGCATCGCACCCTCTCTCTCCCCCTCCCCATTCCCCCATGCAGAGCATCGCACCCTCTCTCTCCCCCTCCCCATTCCCCCATGCAGAGCATCGCACCCTCTCTCTCCCCCTCCCCATTCCCCCATGCAGAGCATCGCACCCTCTCTCTCCCCCTCCCCATTCCCCCATGCAGAGCATCGCACCCTCTCTCTCCCCCTCCCCATTCCCCCATGCAGAGCATCGCACCCTCTCTCTCCCCCGGCCCCTCCCCATTCCCCCAGGCAGAGCATCGCACCCTCTCTCTCTCCCCCCTTCCCCCAGGCAGAGCATCGCACCCTCTCTCTCCCCCTCCCCCTCCCCATTCCCCCAGGCAGAGCATCGCACCCTCTCTCCCCTACCAATAGGCAGAGCATTTCAAGTAGTGCTGCACACTATTGCACCCAGAGACGTTGACCTACAATCCCTTTTTATTTCCCTTGAAGCTCACACATACCTCCCAACCGTCCCGGATACAGCGGGACTTTCACGCTTTATGTTGTTTGTCCCGTTGCCACGGGCGGGACGGCCGGCTCCCGGGCTCCGCCCACCCACTCTCTCTGCCTCCCTGCTTTTCCCTACCATCCCAGTAGACGTGGCATAACAGAGAGGAGCGCTGCCTGTGCTGCTGCTGGTACAGTAAAATCTCCCCAGCGCTGATTTCCCTCCCTCCCCCCCCCCCTCACCCCCGGCCGGAGCCTGTCTGTGCGGTCGGCCGGCGGCCTGTCTGTGCGGTCGGCCGGCGGCCTGTCTGTGCGGTCGGCCGGCGGCCTGTCTGTGCGGGCGGCCGGCGGCCTGTCTGTGCGGGCGGCCGGCGGCCTGTCTGTGCGGGCGGCCGGCCGCCTGTCTGTGAGGGCGGCCCGCCGCCTCATTGTGCGGGCGGGCGGCCGCATCTCTGTGCGTGCGGCCGGCCGCCTCTCTGTTCCGGCGGACGGCCGCCTGTCTGTGCGTGCAGCCGGCCGCTTCTCTGTGCGGTCGGCCGGCGGCCTGTCTGTGCGGTCGGCCGGCGGCCTGTCTGTGCGGTCGGCCGGCGGCCTGTCTGTGCGGGCGGCCGGCCGCCTGTCTGTGAGGGCGGCCCGCCGCCTCATTGTGCGGGCGGGCGGCCGCATCTCTGTGCGTGCGGCCGGCCGCCTCTCTGTTCCGGCGGACGGCCGCCTGTCTGTGCGTGCAGCCGGCCGCTTCTCTGTGCGGTCGGCCGGCGGCCTGTCTGTGCGGTCGGCCGGCGGCCTGTCTGTGCGGTCGGCCGGCGGCCTGTCTGTGCGGGCGGCCGGCGGCCTGTCTGTGAGGGCGGCCCGCCGCCTCATTGTGCGGGCGGGCGGCCGCATCTCTGTGCGTGCGGCCGGCCGCCTCTCTGTTCCGGCGGACGGCCGCCTGTCTGTGCGTGCAGCCGGCCGCTTCTCTGTGCGGTCGGCCAGCGGCCTGTCTGTGCGGTCGGCCGGCGGCCTGTCTGTGCGGTCGGCCGGCGGCCTGTCTGTGCGGGCGGCCGGCCGCCTGTCTGTGAGGGCGCCCCCCTGCCGCCTGTCTGTGCGGGCGCCCCCCTGCCGCCTGTCTGTGCGGGCGCCCCCCGCCGCCTGTCTGTGCGGGCGGCCCGCCGCCTCATTGTGCGGGCAGCCGGCCGCCTCTCTGTGCGGGCGGCTGGCCGCCTCACTGTGCGGGCGACCGGCCGCCTCACTGTGGCTGCCTGCGTGTCCGTGCTGGAGGCCCGCCGGCTGCCTGCGTGTCCGTGCTGGAGGCCCGCCGGCTGCCTGCGTGTCCGTGCTGGAGGCCCGCCGGCTGCCTGCGTGTCCGTGCTGGAGGCCCGCCGGCTGCCTGCGTGTCCGTGCTGGAGGCCCGCCGGCTGCCTGCGTGTCCGTGCTGGAGGCCCGCCGGCTGCCTGCGTGTCCGTGCTGGAGGCCCGCCGGCTGCCTGCGTGTTTGTGCTGAATGGGTGTGGATGGGGAGTGGATATGGGCGTGACTGTGAAATGGGTGTGGTTAGGGGGCGTGGCCTAAAAATTTGCCGCGGCGCGCTAGGCGCGCCGCAAACTTTGTCCCTCTTTTCCTTCTTTAAAAGTTGGGAGGTATGCCCATGGGGTGCTCCATAAGCAGCATGAATTGATAAACTGTCCTTGACAGGTGTTAGTCATTCAGAATGTTTTCTTCTTACACTCTGGTTTCTCTGTGCATGTTTGTGCCAAAGGGCTGACGAAGAGGATGTAGCTTAGCTATGGAGGAGGAGAGAAGCTCTCCGATCTGCTCTTTCCTCAGAATATGCTTCAACCCTGGCCTAGTGCATCATTTTCGGTCAGATTCTTTTCAATACCAGCAAGGAGGAAGAAAATGTCACTGACTGGTGGTTGCCTTCTGTAAGCTCAGACTTGAATTTCCCTGTATCTAAGGAGCTCCTCTGCATTTCTCCCCGTGCCTACAGTCCCCAAGATGGTGCCGGACTGTAGGAGGTAGTTGTGTTGCCCCCAGTCCTACTGAAGTTTTATACCGTTTTACGTGTATTATGTCAAATGTGTTTTATGCTGACTGTGCTGCTGTGGGAAGATGCGGAGACTGTGTAGCAGCCGGTGCCACCTAGCGCTGGGGCCTGGTAAAGTTAATTGTAAGTGTATTGTGCTGTAATAACTATGTATATGTACCGCCCCGCGCTCGGCTGCAGCCGAGCCGTTCGGATCTGGGCTCGTTTGGTGGGTGGCTCGAGCGCCTCCGGACCCGGGGGTCACGTCGCTCTGCAAGGGGGTTGCTGGCGATCTCGATGGGAGGGTGGTTAGGTAGGTGTATGGCAGGAGCCGTGTTTGAGTTCGTGACGCCACCCACAGGACGTGGTGAAGGCGTAGACACCACCGCTGCAGTTACGGGGGCACCCGGGGGAGATGGTCGTGCAGCAAGATGTTAACCCCTTCGTGGGCAGGGGTGGTGGCCCGGGGACCCGTTTGGGGAGCGTAGTGGCTGGGCGGTGCAGGGCGGCGCGCGGCCGGATGGCACTGTTGTACTCACGATTACTGACACACACAAGTCTCTGGTAAACAAAGTTGATGGTGGTCGGTACCTGCAGCCGGCTGCATCTGGTCCTCCACCCGGGTTGGTGGTCTTGGCCTTTCTCCTGCACCGTGTTGTGTTTGTGTAGACTGCCTGTGCTTCAGCAACGGGAGTCCGCTCCCCGGCTATGTATGTGTCAGTGGAGTCCGTTTGCCCGCTGACGCTGGTCCGTGGGATCTCTCTGCCTGTGCGGTGGCTTTCTATCCCCTTCGGTGGGCTGTTGTGTTCAATCAGGACTTGGTATGGGAATGGACCTAAAGTCCAGACCTCAATCAGTAACTTCGACGTGGTCCAGTGGCTTCTGGGCCTCGTTCCGGGTCTGAGTACCCCCCTGGTGCTCCGGTTTCAAGTCAGTTCCCCGGTTCGGTACCGGTGGGCCACTACCCTGTCCCGATCCCTTACGGTTCCACCTGGCCGTCTTCCCGGCTCCTACAGGCTAAGGCCACCGCCTGCCTCCTAGCCAAGGTGTGCGGGCTACGACCCTCACACCTGTCAGTTTCTGCTGCAGACCTGTCACCACAGGCCTGCTGCACTCTACTCCTCTCCTCTCAACTCCGACTCAACTGACAACTCAACTGACAACTCCTGTTTCTCCTGCCTCAGGCCCTCTGGACTCCTCGGTGGACATGGCCAACCGCCTTGCTCCGCCCCCTGGTGTGGCCATTAAGCACTGAGGGAGGTGACTAGGTTTTAATGTGGTTGGCTGATGTTACCTTTTTAGGGGACAGGTGTTGTGCGGGGCCTATCTGTGACTACCTGGCTAGTCCAGGGCGTCACATATACAGTAATGTAAAGTGTAATCTGTTAAGTGTTATAAATGTGTTAGCAATGTGTGGTAAGCGTATTAGGCAGATAAGCTTTAGGGTAGACTTTATTAGGAATAAATATAGCAGTATCAGATATTTCCTGGTTTAAGAGGGAGCTGAGAGCAAAGGTGGGAGGAGTGACAGATGGTCAAAGAGTTGGTTGTGCAGACAGGCCTGTAAGGCAGAGATTCTGCAAAGGAATTCCAGGAGTGAGGACGGGACCTTGCAACTTGGGTCCATTGGGGAACCCAGAGGTATCCTCCAAGGGTTCAGAGCCTATGGCTCACCTCGGGTTGGCTTAGAAGAGTCCAGAGATTAGATGGATATGCCCAAGAGAGTTCCTTGAGACGGGCCTAGTGAAGTTGAGGGACTAGAAGCCATCCAAGGCAGTAGGTGGGCCATGGGTAGCCACATAGAGAAGAACAGGGTGGGAAGCGGAGGCATAGACCCAGCAACTGGAAGACTAGGTCCCAGGCAGCAGGATAGGTTAGATGAAGTACTTTGGGAAACAGCAGCAGCAGAACCGAGTAAGTGTGGCCATGGCTGTTGTGAAGTGTGAAGGTGAAAAAAATCAATAAACCGTTTACTGTTTACAGTTGTTTTGCCCAGAGCTCTCCAGTGTCCTGTGTCTAACTAAAACATCTAAGATGGTGACCAGCTGCGGGGTGATGGACGCTGAAGAGTACAGTAAGGTTCGCACATCCCGACTGAAGCGGTCTACAAACACTACCACTCTCTGGCGAAGGAGTGTGGAGCCCTCACAGCCCGGCATCCGCACCTTGATTCAGGACCACACTCAGTGTTCCAGCTACTCAGCGCCTGAGGAGGAAAGCCTCAGGGGAATGCAGACTTCTCCTCTGCTGCCCACAAGTCAAATCTGCTCAGTGCTGGTGGAAAGGGAGGCATCAGTTTAAAATTATTTCCTGGCAATCACAGAGGTGCCTCAAAGTGCAGGAGACAGGACCCCTCAGCTCAGAATGCATTATTAAGGTGAGTCCTTAACAATTTGGAGGATCACTGGTCCTCTCCTCCCCTGTTGCACATATACCAATTGCCCCTAATCAGTCTTAAGTCAATATGGATCTTTGACAATCTGGGGATTTGTTTTGTTTTGTCCCTCATCTTCCCCTCATAAACATCCTGAAGGGGGTTTACAGCTTGATTCATCCCAGGTGGAAGCAGTTTGGAAGGACCTCAGAGCCCGTTTATAGGCCACCCCTACTAAAGAGGACATGGAGAGATACATCTCCAGGCTAAAGTCTTCATACAAGGCTGAGGCGGCAGCCGTTAGAGGTGAGGTGCAGCAGTTATCAGAAACGGTTTCTGCCACCAAAACACACACAGCGCCTATTGCTCAACAGGTGTGCAGTCATAAACAGGCAATTTCATCACACTCTTATTAATTGGAGTACCTGACTGACCTGGTAGATGACATTGAGAACAGAGGACGATGTAATAACATTAGAGTCAGGGGGATCCTAGAAATGGTGGAGCAACATAAATTAGAAGAGACTTTATGTCATATTTTCAAATCCATTTTAAAGGTGCCCAATGATATGGGACTAGAGATGGATTGAGCACATAGGCCCTTGGGGCGGAGATCCACTGACGTGACTAAACCTTAGCCAAAGCAATGAGAATGGACTTTAGCCATTTCCAAGAATATCCCATTCAGCTTATATCTGATCTGTCATGCCATACACTACAAAAAAGAGAGCCCTGAGACCACTGTTGGAAGCCTTAAGACAAAAGGAACTGTAACCACAGACTCAGACTGCCTGTAACAGACAGACTAGAGGGAAGCCACTCACAAAGCAGGACCCCGAGAACCCTGAAACTCTTCAACCCCTGTACAGGGATCTGAAATTACTACAGGGCCCGGAGATCACTACCTGTGGTAGGCTGCACTCCGATGAGAGTAGTAGTCAGGCAGGGTCAAATCAGGAAATGCAGAACATGGACAAAATCAGGCAGACAAGGAAGTAATCAGGTAACCAGTCAGAGGTCAATTCCGGATAGGGTAGTGAGGTACAAAAACAGCAGCCAGGAGGGTAGTCAGATAACAGACAGAGGTCAAAACACAGGGATCAGTATACAGAACAGAGCAGGAATCAGAACCATCTCTGGTAGCAAGCAGCAGACAGGAAAGAGAATTAGAAGGGTGTGGTGTCTTCCCATTGGCTGTAGCTGAACGGTGGTAACGTGAGCTGGAAGACACATGCCACCTACAGTCAGCCAGTGGTATTGCAGATCCCAGGGAAGCCCAGCCTAGTGGATGAGCGGAGTCTGCGCCCACCAGAGCCACTGGCACTGACTTCTCACCTATCACCAGCACCATCCACAGCGGGAACACAGTGCCGCTTGGTGATCGAAGCAAAAGTCGCAGGAGCGGACTCTGGTGGCGACATGGCAGGAACATTCTATATTCTTGGGGATAAAAAACCCAAAAAACAATTGTGGAATTGCACTTTTTTTTGCAATTTCACCGCACTTAGAATTTGTTCCCATTTTCCAGTAAATTATGGGGAAGAATGCATGGTGTCATTCAAAAGTACAATTTGTCCCCCAAAAACCAACCCTCCTATGGCTATATTGACGAGAAAAAAAAAAGTTATGGCTCTTGGAGGAAAGGGAGGTAAAAAAACGAAAATAGAAAATCGTGGGTGGTGAAGGAGTTAAAGTAAATTATTCCAAAACAGAAGCCACTTTCACAGAAAGATGTCAAACACGTAATGGGTAACTTTCCCTTTAAATGGCAATCAGAAACATTAAAATATTTGACGTGCTCATCCCTTCTGATTCCTCTAAACTTGTTTAACTAAATAATCAGTCACTCTTAAATCGAACCTTAAAGATCTCACGACGTACAGTAAGTTGAAGATGTCTACGTGTGGAGAGATGAACATTATAAAAATGGTTGTCTTGCCTTTTTTCCTGTATATTTTTCAAACTGTCCCCATCTTTCTACACACATTTTTTTCTGCAAGTTACGGTCTGCCTTGGTCAGGTTTTCTTCTGGGGAAGGATTAAACCTGTGATTGGTATGCATGTGAAGTAACACACAGATGCTGGGCTCTACGTACTCCACACTCCTTCGCCATGGAGCCCCTGTGTGCGTGTATGACTTTGGGCAGGAGGTGAAACACTTACTGGTCTCCTCAAGCCAGTGTCCATCACGCCTCTGCCAGTCCCCATTGTAGACAAAGTAGTAAAACACACGACACCAGAGTTCTCTTCGTAATCCAAAATTGTACAGTTTATTCTTCACACCGGTATGACAGACCTGGCCTCACTTCTCATGGTTTTGCGGTTTCTTTTATTGTGGGGTACTCTCTCTCGACCTATCCCCGGTATCTCCGATTTCGTCCTCAAGCTGCCAGGCATGTGTATCTTCCACCTATTCCTTACAATGTCATCTGCTTCTGGGTCCTGACGGCTGTCTAGTCATTCGAATTGCCTGAGCCCGCCAGGGTGAGCCATGGGCTCCGGACCTCTCAACTTTACCTCAGGATTCCCTGACTGGCCCTGACAAGGTAGCCACCTTTTCTCTAACTTGAACCCTATCCAGAACTGCACTCCAAGAAGGCCACACCACTAGTTACCTGTCACTCTTCTCCCATTTGGCTCAACCATATCTTATCTACCATCTAACCTACCACTGCTCCTACCTGACCACTAGATGGCACCGGCCGCTATACGGTCCCGCATCTGCTACATGGGGCTCTACAGTTCACTAGCAGCAATATATGATATCATATACATTTTAAAACTCAACAACAGCTACAATATGTTCAGTATAAAACACATCTTTTACAAACAGAAAAATGGCATAAACAGTATGGGGACTCGACCACCTCCTACACAGACACTAAGTCACCCTAAATCTTTGGGAGGGGCAGGTCTTCCATGGTGTGGCTGTGTCGGTGTGGCCGGCGACCCGCCTCCTTCCTAAGGGGGCGGGTCGTGCAGCGTCACAGCGACATCACACGGCAGGCGGCCAATAGCAGCGGAGGGGCGGAGATGAGCGGGACGTAAACATCCCGCCCACCTCCTTCCTTTCTCATTGCAGCCAGGACGCAGGTAGGAGATGTTCCTCGCTCCTGCGGCTTCATACACAGCGATGTGTGCTGCCGCAGGAACGAGGAACTACATTGTACCTGTCGCTGCACCGGCGGCATTATGGAAATACCGATGATACGATAACGACGCTTTTGCGATCGTTAATCATATCAAAAAGGATTTGCACACTACGATATCGACTGCGACGCCGGATGTGCGTCACTTTCGATTTGACCCCACCGACATCGCAGGTGCGATGTCGTAGTGTGCAAAGCCCGCCTTAGTCAGATTGATAGATTACCATTTTCATCTGGTTGCTAAACAATGGGTTGGTCTGGAACAGGAGGGATTGTTTATTCCACTGAAACCTCTTCCATGGCTATCTTTGGTAAATGGACCTTAGTTTGATGGATCATTTCTATCCAAAGAGACTCTTAAAAACTGGTATTCACTCAGGGACAGAATATTTTGTGATAGGAAAATTAGCCCACTCATATCACTCATTTATAACCCGTCAATTCATTCTTGATACTTGTGTAGGTCTTTCCTTTGATGGAGGGCAGTGGACGATATCCATTTGTCTCAGGTGCTTGAAGATGGTAAGTTACTCTCATTTGTTTCTTTGCAGGCGCAGTCCCAGAAGATTGCAGTGGTTTGAATATTCACCCTTAGGCGGGCTTTGCATGTTGCAACATCGGTAACAATGTGTTACCGATGCTGCAGCGATAGTCCCGCCCCCGTCGCACGTTCGATATCTAGTGAAAGCTGCCGTAGCGATTATTATCGCTATGGCAGTTTCACACGCACATACCTGCCGTGCGACGTCCCTCTGGCCGGCGACCCGCCTCCTTCCTTAGGGGGCGGGTCGTGCGGCGTCACAGTGACGTCACACGGCAGGCGGCCAATTGAAGCGGAGGGGCGGAGATGAGCAGGATGTAAACATCCCGCCCACCTCCGTCCTTCTCATTGCAGCCGGCGGCAGGTAAGTTGAAGTTCCTCGCTCCTGCGGCTTCACACACAGCGATGTGTGCTGCCGCAGGAGCGAGGAACAACATCGCACCTGTCGCTGCACCGGCATTATGGAAATGTCGGAGGCTGCAGCGATGATACGATAACGACGCTTTTGCGCTCGTTCATCGCATCAAAAAGGTTTTACACGTTGCGATATCGACTGCGACGCCGGATGTGCGTCACTTTCGATTTGACCCCACCGACATCGCACGTGCAATATCGCAACGTGCAAAGCCGCCCTTACAGTCATTTTTATCTTCTCAGAAAATTGATGATCTATCCCTGTCTGTGCCCACCTTTTTTAGATCATTTTTTTTACAAATTTCTCCTCCTGGGCATGTGATATTATATGTGATATACAATGGGTTGATCAGAGAAGTTAACTTGGGTAAAATGAGTTTTCAACAGGGTTGGGTTGAATGTGCCATTGCTATTGTTAGCTCCTGAAGAAGGATCATGCTATGTCCGAAACACGTAGAACTATGAACAATAAACTATGAACAATAAAATCTGCAGATCACACTGATAACTCTCTTGAGTTTGTCCAGCAGCGCGGCATTACAACCCCTTTTATCTACTCCATTTGATTAAGAGTGAGGGCAGTCAGAGGGTGGAACAGACTACCGTGGGAGGTAGTGAGGGCAGTCAGAGAATGGAACAGGCGGCCACGGAAGGTAGTGAGGGCAGTCAGAGGGTGGAACAAGCTAAAGCGGGAGGTAGTGAGGGCAGTCAGAGAGTGGAACAGGCTACCGCGGAAGGTAGTGAGGACAGTCAGAGAGTGGAACAGGCTACCATGGGAGGTAGTGAGGGCAGTCAGAGAGTGGAACAGGCTATAATGGGAGGTAGTGAGGGCAGTCAGAGAGTGGAACAGGCTACCACGGGAGGTAGGGAGGGCAGTCAGAGAGTGGAACAGGCTACCACGGGAGGTAGTGAGGGTAGTCAGAGAGTGGAACAAGCTACCACGGGAGGTCTGCATCAATGGATATCTTCAAGTGGAGACTGGATAAACATATAGCTGGGATGATCTAGAAAACCTCCACTCTCAGGGGGTTGAACCCGATGGTCCTTGAGGTCACTTCCAACCCTACCATTACATGATTCTATGAAGCAACTGCAAAAGGCTATATTGTCCACATGAGCCTATATTCCTGCAGAACAATTTCAGTGCCTAGTGGAATCTATGCCATGACAAATTGCTGCACTTCTGAAACCCAAAGGGGGCCCAGCTTGCTACTACTGTAAATGTGACGCCCTGGCAAAACCAGGTTGCCAGAGAGACTACACAAATCTTCCAGGTGCAGGACTCCATCTTCCTTGGCATACCAACACAAACCCACACCCAGGTACACAAGATCAGCCAGCAAAGCCTAGTCACCCCCCATGACAATAGGGACACACCAGTGGGTGGGGCCAAGTGGATGGTGACGCCCACCTAGGGTCCTGCGGTGTCAGGGGAGGCAAAACGACAGTTCAGAGTTGGAGTTCAGTGCTGACAGTGGAAGTGAGATGAGTGAAGTGACAGGGTAGTCAGGGGTTGGAGCCTCTGGACTACCGCACTGCAAACTAAGTGGCAGTCGCCAGAAAGGGCCACAGGCGACGGAGATCCAGTCGCGGGAAACCTTAGGTGGACCGGGGCAGGGTTGTAGCCCGCCGGTGCCGACAGCGGGAATCCGGTCCGGAGGCCGTGCACAGTCGGGGTGCCTGGACCCTAGGGCGAGGACAGGTTCAAGACCCTTGTCAATTAGCCAGCCGGGGACAAGATTCCACATCTTGTCCCACCAGTAAGCCCAGAGAGCGAGACGTCAGCCCAACGAGGGGGATAGGGCTCCGCAATTGCCTGCTAAGATCCCACGGGTCAGTTCTTGTGGGCCACAGCTCTCAACACAAAGAATCACCGTGAGTGGACTTCCCCATTCCAAGCAGAGTAGTAAAACTACAGACACAAACATTAAGTGTAGGAGGAAGGGACGCCTGTTTGCTGTATCAGGGTGTGGGGCCCGAATACACCCGCCGGAGGATAGCGGTCACTGGCAATTTGGTTTACTATTCGGACTCTGTGTGAATTCCTTTGGAACTGTGAGTACACCAATACCACCAGGTCCAACCGTGCAGAACCCGCTCCGCAGCAACCTTTCCCCTCCACACACCTGGGCCCGGGACAACACCTCCCCTACCCGTGGAGGGGATACCATCTTGCTGCCCCGCTCCATCAGCCCCGGGCGTCCCACACCAAGGCAGCGGTGGTGCCACCAACCATCACCGCAGCCCACGGGTGGCGTCACTGACAAACTTTTCCCCTGTAAATACCCCTTTTCTTCAGCGCTCTATTGGGAGACCCAGACGATTGGGGTATAGCTACTGCCTCCGGAGGCCACACAAAGCACTACACTAAAAAGTGCAAGGCCCCTCCCCTTCTGGCTATACCCCCCCGTGGTATCACGGGTTCTCCAGTTTTCAAGCTTTGTGCGAAGGAGGTCAGACATCCATGCATAGCTCCACAGATTTTAGTCAGCAGTAGCTGCTGACTATTTCGGATGGAAGAAAAGAGGGCCCATATAGGGCCCCCAGCATGCTCCCTTCTCACCCGTTGATGGTGTTGTAAGGTTGAGGTACCTATTGCTGGTACGGAGGCTGGAGCCCACATGCTGCTTTCCTTCCACATCCCCCTGGGGGGCTCTGAGGAAGTGGGATCCTGCCGGCCTCAAAGCTCTGACGCCGGGCTCCATCCACAGACCCATTTGAACCTGCTGGATACGGAGCTGGAGTACCGTTCAGGGACATGGCCCTGCACCATTACAGGTACTCTGTGTCCCCGTACACACAGGCACAGCACACTCCAGACTTTCTGGGTGTGCTAGTGCGCCGGGGACAGTAAAGGGTTACAGTCACTGCAGCTTTGCTGAGTGACTTTGTGTATTGGGAACTACCGCGCCGGACGCTCCGGGAGCGGCGGCGCGGCTGGGACTTGTAGTTCGCCGGGGACTGGGCGCCGACCGCGCTTTTACGGCGGCGGCGCTTATAAATCCAGTCCCCGGCTTCTGCGGCCTAGTGCCGCTTCGTTCCCGCCCCCTCCCTGTCACTCAGGGAAGGGGACAGGCGCTGAGCAATCAGCAGCGCCGAGGGCTGGAGCCTTATTTACATGCTCCAGCCCTCTCACTGCACACTGTCGGACGCCGGATTCCCGCTCTGACTTGGGGCACGCCCACGGCCCGCCCCTCCTCACACGAGCTGGGGAAGACGCCGGCAGCCATTACTGCAGTCCGAGCTCGGACTTTCGGCAACCAGGCAGGACTATGGCGACCATACACCCGCTTATAGGCGGGCGGTAAGCGGCACACATAGTGCTGACCCCAATATATACTGCAGTGTGTACATGTGTATTTTAACTGCATAGGTCGCTATATGCCCGCTTGGAGAGCGACACATCAGCAGCAGGAAAGCAGGTGTGCTAAGGCACAGGCTTTCTAGGCTGCTTGTATTGCACGTACTGAAGTGTTCATTTGTGTTTATGCTTGTATGCTATACACTGCACTGTACAGTCGCTAGTCTTAGCTATATTCTCCTGGAATGGCTAGACTACAGCAGCAGAAAACCAAGGGTGCTGGGGCACAGGTTTTTTTCTATGCTGCTTGTATTGCATGGGCTGCAGTGTGCATTTGTACTTGTGCTTGTATGCTATACATCGCACTGTATGGTCACTCTTCTGGGCTATATTCCCCTAGATGACTTGTCTACAGCAGCAGAAGAGCAGGGGTGCCAGGGCACAGGCTTCTATGCTGCTTGTATTGCTTGTGCTGCAGTGTTCATTTGTACTTTATGCTTGTATGCTATACATTGCACTGTACGGTCACCAATCTTGGCTATATACTTCTAGATGGCTAGTCGGCAGCGGCAAAAAAGCAACACAGATTTTCAGTGCTGTTTTTACTACATGGGATGCTGTTCATGACACCGTCCCATTGTGTGCATGCTCCCCTGTAGCACTTCGTCTGCCGGGGTCTCTAGCACTTCGTCTGCCGGGGTCTCTACTAGTCGTGGCCAAAGAAACCACCTGTCATCCCTGTCCAAGGACAGGGACGGAGTTGCAGTTTCGACAGATATATTGTCATAAGATAGAGACTTGCAGTCCAGACAGGCCATGGGCAATCTTCCTGACCAACCTCATTTGGAACGGGGGGGTCCCAGGAGGACTCTCTGTATGATAAGGCAGCTCTCCAGGACTTTGATCCTGACATCGCTATCAATCCGGATACACCGGATGGTAACGCCATACGGAATGATCCTATAGCGTCCATCAATGGAAGGTTGGATCTTTCTCCCTCAGCTCCCCCAGTGGAGGAGTCAGCTTCACAGCAGGAGAAGTCCCTTTTCAGTATCTCAAACGGATGTTGAGTATTTTTCTGGCCACGCTGACTTCAGAGAAGCAGTCCAGAAACACCACGCTTACCAGATAAGCGTCTTCTCCAAACGTTTTTAAGATACACGTTATCCCTTTTCCCCTGACGTGGTCAAGCGCTGGACCCAGGGTCCAAAGGTGGATTCTCCAATCTCCAGGCTTGCGTCTAGAGCCATAGTTGCACTGGAGATGGGGCTTCACTTAAAGTTGCCATTCACAGACAGATGGACTCTGGTTGAAATCTGTCTAGGAGGCTATCGGCGTGTCGGTTGCTCCGGCATTCACAGCCGTATAGGCAACCTAACCTTTTCAGCTGTTCTTGCGCAGCTGGCCTTGAGCACATGTACATCTGTACCGCAGAGGCGTCCGTAACTCCGCAATGTCTGCACTGCGACTTACCCTATTAATGCTGTCCTAAAAGTACAGTCGAGGTTTCGGTCCTTCCCAAGCTCGGGCAGGTCCCAATTGTCCTCGTGCAAAAGGGCTACAAAACCTCAGACGGGCTCAGATTCCGGCCGGGCTCAATCACGCCCAAGGAAGGCAGCCGGAGGAACCGCTACCAAGGCGGTCTCCTCATGACTCTCAGCTCTCTCTCTCTCTCCGCATCCGCTGTTGATGGCAGACTCCCCCGCCTTTGGCGACATTTAGCTGCCACAGGTCACAGACCGGTGGGTGACGGACATTGTGCTCACGTGCACAGGACAGTGTTCTGTTCTCGTCCTCCGACTCCATTCTTCAGAACGGCCCCACCTCCCCACCGAGCAGATGCCCTGCTGCAGGCGGTGGACGCTCTAAGAGCAGAAGGAGTGGTGATCCCTGTCCCCCCTCAGGAACGAGGGCGAGGGTTTGTACTCCAATCTCTTTGTGGCTCCAAAAAGGGACGGCTCCTTCCGTCCTGTTCTGGACCTAAAACTGCTCAATAAGCATGCGAACGCCAGGCGGTTCCGGATGGAATCCCTCCGATCCGTCATTACCTCAATGTCTCGAGGAGGCTTCCTTGCCTCAACAGACATCAAAGATGCCTATCTCCACGTGCCAATTGCTACGGAGCACCAACGTTTTCTACGTTTTGTGATAGGAGACGACCATCTTTAGTTCGTAGCTCTGCCATTCGGTCTGGCGACAGCCCCACGGGTGTTCACCAAGGTCATGGCAGCAGTGGTAGCAGTCTTGCACTCTCAGGGACACCCGGTGATCCCTTACTTGGACGATCTACTCGTCAAAGCACCCTCCCTCGAGGCATGACAACGCAGCCTGAATGTTACGCTGGAGACTCTCCAGACTTTCGGGTGGATCATCAATTTGGCAAGGTCAAATCGGTCACCGACTCAATCACTAACGTATCTCGGCATGGAGTTCACACTCTATCAGCGATAGTGAAGCTTCCGCTGAACAAGCAGCGTTCACTGCAAACAGAGGTGCAGTCTCTCCTTCAAGGCCAGTCGCACCCCTTAAGGCGCCTCATGCACTTCCTAGGGAAGATGGTGGCAGCCATGGAGGCAGTTCCCTTTGCGCAGTTTCATCTGCGCCAACTGCAAGGGGACATTCTCCGCCAATGGGACGGGCAGTCAACCTCCCTGGACAGGAAAGTCTCCCTTTCCCAGACGGCCAAGGACTCTCTGCAATGGTGGCTTATTCCCACCTCATTGTCACAGTGAAGATCCTTCCTACCCCCATCCTGGGCAGTGGTCACGACAGATACGAGTCTGTCAGGGTGGGGAGCAGTTTGTCTCCACCACAGGGCTCAGGGGACGTGGACTCAGCAGGAGTCCACCCTTCAGATCATAGTATCATAGTTTTTAAGGTTGAAGGGAGACTCTAAGTCCATCTAGTTCAACCTGTAGGCTAACATGTTGATCCAGAGGAAGGCAAAAAAACCCCAATGTGGCAAACAAGTTCCAATGGGGAAAAAATTTCCTTCCTGACTCCACATCCGGCAATCAGACTAGTTCCCTGGATCAATACCCTGTCATAAAATCTAATATACATAACTGGTAATATTACATTTTTCAAGAAAGGCGTCCAGGCTCTGCTTAAATGTTAGTAGTGAATCACTCATTACAACATCATGTGGCAGAGAGTTCCATAGTCTCACTGCTCGTACAGTAAAGAATCCTCGTCTGTGATTATGATTAAACCTTCTTTCCTCAAGACGTAGTGGATGCCCCCGTGTTCCAGTCGCAGGCCTTGGTGTAAAAGATCAATGTTCTGGAAATCGGGGCAGGGTATCTTACCCTACTAGCTTTCCAGCAGTGGCTAGAAAGAGAGCAGATCCGAATCCAGTCGGACAACTCCACAGCGGTGGCATACATCAACCACCAAGGAGGGACACGCAGTCGGCAAGCCTTCCAGGAAGTCCGGCGAATCCTCATGTGGGTGGAGGACACAGCATCCACCATATCCGCAGTTCACATCCCGGGCGTAGAAAACTGGGAAGCAGACTTCCTCAGTCGCCAGGGTATGGACGCAGGGGAATGGTCCCTTCACCCGGACGTGTTTCAGGAAATCTGTCGCCGCTGGGGGGTGCCGGACGTCGACCTAATGGCGTCTCGGCACAATAACAAGGTCCCGGCATTTATGGCACGATCGCGCGATCACAGAGCTCTGGCGGCAGACGCCTTAGTGCAAGATTGGTCGCAGTTCCGGCTCACATATGTGTTTCCACCTCTGGCACTCTTGCCCAGAGTACTGCGCAAAAAATCAGATCCGATTTGCAGCCGCGTCATACTCGTCGCCCCAGACTGGCCGAGGAGATCGTGGTACCCGGATCTGTGGCATCTCACGGTCGGCCGACCGTGGTCACTACCAGGCTGGCCAGACTTACTGTCCCAAGGGCCGTTTGTCCATCGGAATTCTGCGGCCCTGAACCTGACTGTGTGGCTATTGAGTCCTGGATCCTAGCGTCTTCAGGATTATCCCAAGGGGTCGTTGCCACCATGAAACAGGCTAGGAAGTCCACCTCTGCTAAGATCTACCACAGAACGTGGAAGATTTTCTTAACCTGGTGCTCGGCTCAGGGAGTGTCTCCCTGGCCATTTGCATTGCCTACTTTTCTTTCCTTCCTGCAATCGGGGTTAGAAAAGGGCTTGTCGCTCGGCTTCCTTAAGGGGGAAGTCTCGGCACTATCCGTGTTTTTTCAGAAGCGTCTAGCACGTCTTTCTAAGGTGCGCACGTTCCTACAGGGGGTCTGTCATATCGTACCCCCGTACAAGCGGCCGTTAGATCCATGGGATCTCAACAGGGTATTAGTTGCTCTCCAGAAGCCGCCTTTCGAGCCTCTGAAGGAAGTTTCCTTTCTCGCCTGTCACAGAAGGTGGCGTTTCTCGTTGCGATCACATCGCTTCGGCGAGTGTCTGAGCTGGCAGCTCTGTCATCCAAGGCTCCCTTCCTGGTGTTCCACCAGGACAAGGTAGTGCTGCGCCCCATTCCGGAGTTTCTCCCTAAGGTCGTATCCTCATTTCATCTTAATCAGGATATATCCTTGCCTTCCTTTTGTCCTCATCCGGTTCACCGGTATGAAAAGGACTTACGTTTGTTAGATCTGGTGAGAGCACTCAGACTCTACATTTCCCGCACGGCGCCCATGCGCCGTTCCGATGCACTTTTTGTCCTTGTCGCTGGTCCGCGCAAGGGGTTGCAGGCTTCTAAAGTCACCCTGGCTCGATGGATCAAAGAACCAATTCTAGAGGCCTACCGTTCTGCGGGGCTTCCGGTTCCTTCAGGGCTAAAAGCCCACTCAACCAGAGCCGTGGGTGCGTCCTGGGCATTACGACACCAGGCTTCGGCTCAACAAGTGTACCAGGCAGCTACCTGGTCCAGTCTGCACACTTTCACCAAGCATTATCAGGTGCATACCTATGCTTCGGCGGATGCCAGCTTAGGTAGAAGAGTCCTGCAGGCGGCAGTGACACCCCCGTAGGGGAGGGCTGTTTTGCAGCCCTAACATGAGGTATTTCTTTACCCACCCAGGGACAGCTTTTGGACGTCCCAATCGTCTGGGTCTCCCAATAGAGCGCTGAAGAAGAAGGGAATTTTGTTACTTACCGTAAATTCCTTTTCTTCTAGCTCTTATTGGGAGACCCAGCACCCGCCCTGTTGTCCTTCGGGATGTTTTTGTTGTTTGCGGGTACACATGTTGTTCATGTTGAACGGTTTTTCAGTTCTCCGATGTTACTCGGAGTTAATTTGTTTAAACCAGTTATTGGCTTTCCTCCTTCTTGCTTTGGCACTAAAACTGGAGAACCCGTGATACCACGGGGGGGTATAGCCAGAAGGGGAGGGGCCTTGCACTTTTTAGTGTAGTGCTTTGTGTGGCCTCCGGAGGCAGTAGCTATACCCCAATCGTCTGGGTCTCCCAATAAGAGCTAGAAGAAAAGGAATTTACGATAAGTAACAAAATTCCCTTCTTTATTGTTGTTGTGGGCAACGGGCCACTGCGCGAGCCCCGGATCGGGTCGCCACTTGAGCCGCAGCCACGATCCCGGATCCGAGTGCCTCAAGTAGCCCCCCTGACGTGGCCTGTGCCCCCGCCTGCGACATAAATAGCTGTCTAATAAAGTGGCCATTCATGGAAATAAATTCCCAGTGCTTAGCTTAGTTGGATTCAAACCCGGACCCCAGTTACTTTATATCAACATAATTCACAGATTTATTAATCAAACTCTCCAAAATATCCCAGAAAACAGAATCTATAATCACTTTATTAGATACTAGCTGTACTACCCGGCTTCGCCCGGGTTAATAACTGCTGTTAACAAAATAGAATGTATTGACAAAAATGTATTCTGCACACAAAAACCACAAAACAAATAGATATAAATGTAATTATAATGTCTGTCTCCCCCTCTGTATATATCTCTCTCTATCTCTTTGTCTGTCTGTCTCTTTCCCTGTCTGTCTCTGACTGTCTCTGTCTCTTTCTCCATCTGTCTCAATCTCTTTCTCTCTGTCTATCTATCTTTTTCCCTGTCTGTCTATCTATATCTGTCACTTTCCCGGTCTGTCTCTTTCCCTGTCTGTCTCTTTCCCTCTGTCTCTTTCCCTGTGTCTGTCTCTTTGTCTGTCTCTTTACCTGTCTTTGTCTGTCTCTTACCCTGTCTGTCTCTTTCCCTCTCTTTCCCTGTCTGTCTGTTTCCCTGTGTCTGTCTCTGTCTCTTTGTCTGTCTCTTTACCTGTCTGTGTCCGTCTCTTAACCTGTCTCTCTCTTTCCCTCTCTTTCCCTGTCTGTCTCTTTGTCTGTGTCTGTCTCTTTGTCTGTGTCTGTCTCTTACCCTGTCTGTGTCTGCCACTTTCCCTGTCTGTGTCTGTCTCTTTCCCTGGCTGCATTGTGACATGCCAACATTCCATATAAGGGCGTGGCTGCGCATTCTTCTGAAGTTCTGACTGCACTGTGGCTCCCAGCTCCATTCGCTTTAATGGAGGCAGGTTTTTTTGGCGAATAACTGTAAAGCGCGGGGTTAAAATTTCCCTTCAAAACATAGCCTATGACGCTCTCGGGGTCCAGACGTGTGAGTGTGCAAAATTTTTGTGGCTGTAGCTGCGACGGTGCAGATGCCAATCCCGGACACACACACACACACATTCAGCTTTATATATTAGATATCATCGAAATCAAATATGGTGCCACCATACTTGATGAGCAGAACCCCTAACTCCTGTTCATAATGGTAAATTAAAGTGCACATCCTGCAAAATAAGGCATCAATTTTTGCTTACCCAATGTTTGATTCATCCTCAAAAAGTTTTCCTTCCAAGTTTCTCTTTCTTTCTTGATTGAGTCCTGGACCTGCGATGCTATGAAGGAAGCAGAGATTGGTTAAAATGCTAATCCCTATTCTTCTTCCAGTAGAATGGAAATGTTGTACCCCATCATGGAGTTTCAGAATTTGTCAATAAATGCAGTCACGATTTTACTGCATGTTTATACGTTACATTACCATGGACAGGTTGCACCTAGTCTTCAGTGTCCCCATCTTAAAACATGTGATGTACATGATTGATGGTCATCGTAAAGGGGTTGTATGGGATTGAAAAGGGGGGTTGACGTTTTCCCAAATACAGTCCATGGGCCGTATCTGGTATTACCATGGAGCCTCAATTCTAAATAATGCCCACACGGAAAATGATAACAGCAGAATTTATTTTGTGAACACGTCTGTCTTTATGTTGTTGCACATGTTCAGAAGGAGCAGCAGCATGGAGGACATTATACAGAAGGACTGAGCAGTGTAGCTGTTCATCCATCTATGAGGTGAGATAAACACTTCCTATAAAGCAGCAGTACAGGCCTGGATATGTCTGTATAATTTTGGCTCCAAAAGATGTCATAGGGCTTAAGGCTGCTTTACACGCAGCGACATTGCTAGTGATGTCGCTGGTGAAAGCACCCGCCCCCGTCGGTTGTGCGTCACGGGCAAATCGCTGCCCGTGGCGCACAACATTGCTTGGACCCGTCACACGGACTTACCTGCCTAGCGATGTCGCTATGGCCAGCGAACCGCCTCCTTTCTAAGGGGCCGGTTCGTGCGGCTTCACAGCGACGTCACACGGCAGCCGTCCAATAGAAGCGGAGGGGCGGAGACCAGCCGAAAGAAAGTAGCGTCCACCTCGTTGCCGGCAGGACGCAGGTACGGTGTTGTTCGTCGTTCCTGCGGTGTCACACGTAGCGATGTGTCCTGCCTCAGGAACGACGAACAACATGCGTCCTGCAACAGCAACGATATTTGGGATTAGAACGATTTGTCAACGATCAACGATTAGGTGAGTAATTTTGATCTTTAGCGGTCGTTCGTACATTTCACACGCAACAACATCGCTAACGAGGCCGGATGTGCGTCACGAATTCCGTGATCACGACATCTCGTTAGCGATGTTGTTGCGTGTAAAGCCCCCTTTATTCTTACGTGATATCTTATTTTTCCATGATCAACAATCTACATTTATTCTTGAACAAAAAAAAAATCAACATATATTCAAATATCGTCAGGACCAAAACCAAATTAAGCCTTTGCTCTCCTGTCAGCAACCTATTCACATGCTCATGTGTTCCAGCTCAAGAAATGTGTTGCTGACCTGATCCACACTTGAGCTTCTTAGCATTTCTCTTGCAACCTGTTGACTATTTGGATATCCAACGCCCTCTCTTTGTTGGATGCCTAGGAGATACACCTTGTCACTGGCTATGGGGCTCTAATAAATTGGCCTGTTAATGATCTTGTTGCGTCTCACAACTGCTTCAACAGGTTTGTTTCGCCAGGGACTGTTGAGAGCATATACATCACAGAAGACGCAGGGGGCATATATATCTCCTCATACCTCATTTATCTGGTACAATTACATGTATTTGTTATAATAAATTCACCTGCCAATTTCTGGCTGTAACGAATGTGCCCTTTTTCAAATAAAAAGCAGCTTAAAAAAATCTTATATGGCATACTATTTACTTATACTGTAATGGCCCCCCTTTTTCTTTTTTTTTTTTTTCTTTTTTTAGTAGTATGTTGCATTTTCAGTTTGCACCTGTTCACATTTGTCTATTTGGAAGGGCTGGTCAGTTTTTTATTTCATATTGTTGTTCATTCCTTTCTGACTGAGCACTCCTCCCACCAGCTTGAGGGGGTCTACAGTGTTAATTTAAGTAGGTTTCTGCCTGCCCATAAAATTTGTAGGTTATAAGCCCAAATAGAGACATATTAGGTAAGGGAACCAAAAAAGTTGGTGGCTGCCGGGCTCTCATAAACTGTCCATTTTATATGCTAAGCATCTCATTTTTTAAACTTATTTTCAATAGCAGTAATGCAGTTCCAAAATTCCTATAGTCAAGGTTTGCTTACCTTACTTAGCATTTCATAGCCAGTTGTTTATTTTTTAGTAGCACAGTGTATTTTCAGCTTTCTCCTGTTCAGATTTGTCTGTTTGGATGCTCTATTCTGCAACACTGGATATATCGGCACAGCAGGAATGCAATAATGATGTTATTACATCCCTGTGTTGAGACGTCAGAGCATAGACACAGCAAGAGAATGATGGAGGAGAGAGCAGAGCGCTTCCTCTACATCATTGCTGTCAACTGTCTCGGCATCCGCGATGCCGATACAGTTGAAAGTATGATGGGTGGGGGGTCAGTGTCAGCTTTTGCACCGGTCCCACCCAACTCATGGGCTCCATAGTGGCCGTGTGGTCTGCCCTATTTGGTGGTACCACTGACAGAGACAAACATACAAAGTGAGAACGTATAAAATCCATCCAGGTGTTGTACGTGGATGGATAAGAACCCAGGACCCGATGCTGCAAACTCTTTTCCTCTATATCAGTATTTTTCACATGGTTCCATTAATCGAGTTTCCAACTATTGTAATTCCTCAGAATGACCCAAGGAAGGAAACCGATCTTTATTTTACTAGATCTTTCTTTACATCATATCAGTAGGTACCTCCATACTCACTGATCAAAGCCCTTAAAGGTACGGCTAGATGGTGTGGCGGAGGAACAATAGCTCTACCCAACCTGGACCAGTGGTGGCAGGATTGTCAAGCAAAGTCATGCAGTAATTGACCATATCATTGGACATAGTTATGGTCATATTGTGGCGCCCTGGACAAGCCAGGGGCCACAGAGAACAACACCTACACACCCCACCCTCCCGGTCAGGCACACCGAAGTCAGACACAAACCCTTGTTGCCTTCCTCCAGGGGCTGATGTCCACACCAGGGGGGTGGGCCAGGCGGTTGGCCCCGCCCACCGAGGAGTACACAGTCCTGGAGGCGGGAAAAGAGGCAGATTAGTTTTGGAGGTAAAAGTGGAAGGAGGAGAGTGGCAGTTAAGCAGTCTGAAGTTGGTCCGGGTGTGTGGCCTGGACGGATCAGCAAGGTTGGCAGACGGTGGTGACTGTCTACAGGAGTGGCCTATTGGAGCTAACCGTAAGGACCGTGGACGGGCGGTAGCCCGGCGGTACCGGACCAGTACGCAAAGAGAAGCCAGCACCATCCGGCAGGGGCTTACGGACCCCGGCAAGGCTAGGAGTCGCCGTGAATTTGCCAAATCCGTTAGCGAAGGGAACCTCCTGGGTTTCCCAGCAGCCAAGTCCCGACAGAAGGCAACCGTCTAACCGAGAGAGGGAAACACAGTCACCGCCAAGGCTAAAGTTCCCAGGGCCAGAGCCTGCGGGCAAAAGGGGCTCCTCCAGCACCCATCCAAGCTGGGGAGCGGGTTACCGGTGGGAACCCATTGGAACCGTTACACTACATAGGTGCAGGGAAAGGCAGTCACCATCAACCTGCCGGGAGAAACAACACCGCAGCCGTCTGTGGGACCCGTCCATCCAGTCGTGTGTTTTACCGAGAACTGTGTCCTCATCATTGGCTGAGTGAGTACCACCGTGCCGTGCGGCACAGCGCTGCCCCCGCGACCCTGCACTTCACCAGGCCCCGTAACCCGCCTGCCATCCATCCCTACTCAATCACCGGGCCCCGGGACAACAAACCCCCCCTACCCACGGAGGGGAGAACTAACATCAAAGCTGCTCCCTGTCACCGCTCCCGGGATCCCCGTCCAGAGCAGCGGTGGTGTCACCAACCTCACCACAATCGTGGGTGGCGTCACGGACAATCTCAAATCCCCACAATCAATCCCCACCCTTTTCACTCACGGGCGAGGAGCGCCGCTAGAGTCCCCGGGATCCGGCCCACCGCTCGAGCCACCACCGAGCAGCCGCAGCAGCCGCGGCCGGACCCGAGCAGTGGGAGAGCGCAGCGTCCCCTCTTCCGCCCGCGACAGTATCGTCCAGCTCCATCCTAAAGGGTGCTTTACACGCTGTGACATCGCTAGCGATTGCTAGCGATGTCGTGTGCGATAGCACCCGCCCACGTCGTTCTTGTGACATGTGGTGATCGCTGCCGTAGCGAACAATATCGCTACGGCAGCGTCACACGCACATACCTGTTCAGCAACGTCGCTGGAGACACCGAACAATCCCTCCTTCAAGGGGGAGGTGCATTCGGCGTCACAGCGACATCACAGCGGCGTCACTAAACGGCCGCCCAATAGAAGAGGAGGGGAGAATAGCGGCCGGAACATGCCGCCCACCTCCTTCCTTCCTCATTGCCGGTGGACGCAGGTAAGGAGATGTTTGTCGTTCCTGCAGTATCACACACAGCGATGTGTGGTGCCACAGGAATGACGAACAACCAGCGGCATGCACCACCAACGACATTATGAAAAGGAGCAACGTGTCAATGATTTTTGACGTTTTTGTGATTGTTGATCGTCACTCCTAGCTGTCACACGCTGCGAAGTCAAAACGACGCCGGATGTGCGTCACAAACACCGTGACCCCGAAAATATATCATTAGCGATGTCGCAGCGCGTAAAGCACCCTTTAATCTCTGTGTCAGGATATGCACCATGTAGATTGGGTCATAGCAGTTTGGCAAAAGAAGTGAAGTAAATTGTGTTGAAAAGTTTTGCTTACCCAATGTTTCATTGATTTTCATCAAGTTTTCCTTCAAAGTCTCTCTTTCTTCCATGATTGAGTTCTGGACCTCGGAGGCTGTGTAGGAATTAAATATAGGTTATTCCAAAATTGAAGCACTGGTTCCTTATAAATATAATTTAGAATTAAATGGGGTGCCTATAGCCCGCTTTACACGCTGCAATGTATCTTACGATGTGTCGGCGGGGTCACGTCGTAAGTGACGCACATCCGGCATCGTAAGGTACATTGTAGCGTGTAACAGTTACATGCGATTGCGAATGAACGGTAAAACATTCATCGCACGCACGTCGTTCATTCCTCATGAATTGAACGTCAGATTGTTCATCGTACCTGGGGTAGCACACATCGCAGTGTGTGACACCCAGGCAACGATGAACAGATCTTACCTGCGCCTGCGGCTCCCGGCCGGTAATGCGGAAGGAAGGAGGTGGCCGGGATGTTTACATCCCGCTCAGCTCCGCCCCTCCACTTCTATTGGCCAGCTGCCGCGTGACGTCGCTGTGACGCCAAACGTCCCTCCCACTCCAGGAAGTGGACGTTCGCCGCCCACATCAAGGTCATATGGACGGGTAAGTACGTGTGACGGGGGTTACTCGCATGTGCGGCACATTCAACAAATTGAACGTGCCGCATATACGATGGGGGCGGTTACGATTGCACACGAAATCGTATGCTGGATCGTAAGGTGTAAAGCAGGCTTAAGATTGGAATTGGATTGGATTGTTTTCCTCCACGAAAAGCTCTACCACTGTCCATGGCTTATGTCTTCTACTGCAAATCATCTCCGTTGGAATACCTGGCAGTGAACTGCAATACTACACCCCAAAAAAGCAACTATATATTTCTATTCCCTTTCTTCATGATAGTCACCATTTTTCTTCAGCTCGGTCAGTTGATTGGAGATGTTGGAGTCTGAAATGGAATTAGAATTTGGCATCAGATAAAGTTAAACAGTCTATCGACATTACATTGCTATGACGTGTGGAGAAAATAGATCAGTTCCTTCAACCTAAGAGATAACCTGTAACATAATAACATATGGGATTCAAAAATTAAACAACCACTCAAGCTTTTTTTTACATTTTATAGCTGGGGTGTCGCTTTACTCACCTTCCGGCGGCTTCATCTTCTATCACCGACACTCCTGTCAGTTGCCTGTGATTTGTGGCCTACCAGCAGTTATAGTGTTCCATGTAGCGCGCCGGAGGTCACAACTCAATATAAGTCTATGAGAGCCACGTTCTTGCTCTCATAGACTTGCATTGAGATGTTCTGACGTAACTTCTGACTTTTTGGCCAGTCAGAAGTTATGGGCACAAGATCATGCCGCGGGACTGGAGCGAAGCTGAAAAATGATGAAGCCACCAAAAGGTGAGTATATCAACAAAACCAGGCATTCCCAGCCAGTCTCCCATGCTGGTACTCGCCTGACCTCAAACTGCGTAGCATCTGTGATCTGACAAGGTCAGGCACATTCAGCTTAAACTGGCTGTTGATGCTTCAATGGAACCAGGGATTCCCAGACAGTCTCCAATGCCAGTACTTGCCCGGCCTGAAACTGCGCAGCATCTGTGATCTGACAAGGGCGGCCACATTCAGCTTAGAGTGGCTGTTGACACGTCAAAGAAACTCGGGATTCCCAGCCAGTCTCTCATGCTGGTACTTGCCCTGCCTCAAACTGAGTAGTGTCTGCGATCTGACGAGGGCAGACACATTCAGTTTAGAGTGGCCATTGATACATCATCAGAGCTGGGAACTCACAGCCAGTCTCCCATGCCGATACTCGCCCGGCCTCAAACTGCATAGCATCTGCGATCTGACAAGGGCAGGCACATTCAGCTTAGAGTGGCCATTGACACATCAACGGAAACGAGGATTTCCAGACAGTCTCCCATGGCACTATCAAAAGGTAAGTATATAACAGGGGGAAGGAGACTTACAATTCAAGCGTCACTCCAGCTCTGAATAATCAGTTTTCTAAGTTCAGGGATCAACATTAGACCATTAGACCAAACAAGAGGTAGAGAACTAGAAGATTGACTACGGTCAAAATTTTTGAGGGAATTTAAGTATATAGAAAGTTACTGAAGTTGGTATACTTGGGCAAACTGAGAAATTCTGCCATTTCCATCTCAATTTAAAAATCTTAAATCTCCTGAAAAGGTACTCACAGTAGATATATATGATGCTTGCCAGGAAGATGAAGAAGAGAAATGTGAGAAGCAGGTAGAACATCAGAACCATCTTCTTCCAATGGCATACGCGTTTCTCAGTGGTCCCAGTGGTTTGCTCCACTAAAAGACAAGAATATAAACTATAATAACAGAGACAGATCACTAGCAACCATCCAATGTCTTTGTGAAGATGTAATTTACCCTCTCACTGTATATGCTGTGATACTATGTCATGATATGTATATTTCCCTGGTTGTATTAGTTGTAATTCATGTATTTCCTTGGGGGAGCTACTGGTCTCAATGTGTCTCTCTCATACAATTGTAGTCTTGGCATCTAATGTGATTATGTACATAGCCTGTCCTCTTCTATCCAGAGTTGTGTATCTAGTCTGTAATTGCATTGGCCAGTGAAGGAATAGTCATTGTGCTGCACAGCAGGGGATCCCTTCATCTACTGTGGCTGGCAGACATATCGGAGCCCTGTGATGGACCAAACCATTGATGATAGGATGTGTGACCCCCACCCCCTGAACAAACATGGTGGGCTGGTCAAGGAGCACAGACAATGCATTTCCCTTTTTGTAACTTCAGAGTGAGCTGAAATTAAAGAGAGGAAGGAGCTCCAGCCTGGGTGGCTGTGGACACGGACGGAGCTAGGCCTGTGTGGCGGCCCGTGGGATTGTGTGGAACTCTTTGGACTACTGTAAGGACGATTGCTTTGTTATCCGGTCCGAGGATTGTCGGGAAGGGCCCCCGAATCTGTTTTACGTGGACTTATCGTGTGCTGTTCCAGTGTTCTTGTGAATAAACCTGTTGGATCGTCCCTCGGCCTCGTCCATCCTTTGCTCTGTTGTACACTCCCGTCACAAACTGGTTGGCAGCGCTGGGATCAGAGCAGAAGGAATGGAGGACAATGGCTCAACATCAGGAACCAGCACTGCAGAGTACAAGACCTGGACTTTGGGGAGCCTGAAATCAAAGGCCCGTGAAGTAGGAGTTCGTTTCAAAGGACTCTCCAAGGAGCAGCTGATTGAGGCGCTAGAAGGAGTCTGCTCGCAAAATGACGTGGAGGAAGGATCCTCACAGCAAACGGAAGAAAGACGGCAGCCGGAGGTAAATACCCAAAAAAGTCAGTGGGTTGTGTGGTATGAGGAGGAGATGGCACTGCTTGGAGATGAGGCCACCATAGAAGATAAGAGGGAGGCCATTCGCAGAGCTCAAGAGAGGGCAGCATTGCTGGGGAGGAGATTTGCTGTGGAAGCAGCTAGAGGCTCCAGACAAACTTTAACCACAGCACCAACTATGAGGGAATTCTCCAGAGTGTCCCGCAAGGACTTTAAGCCATTTAATGAAGCTGCAGGTGACATTGAGGGCTTCTTTCAGGACTTTGAGCATCAGTGCCGATTAATGGAAGTCCCAGAAAGAGAGAGAGTCAGACACCTGGTGGGCCTCTTGGAGGGTGGAGCTGCCGACGCCTATAGAGCTATGGACCCTCAGTGGAATTGTGAGTATAGGAAGATAAAACAGACCATTCTGGAACATTATGCCGTGACCCCAGACACTTACAGGACTAAGTTCCATACATTAGCCTGTGATGGGGAAATGTCTTACAAGATGTATGTCCACAGACTGAAACAAGTATGCCATCGCTGGCTGGAGGGAGAGGAGGCCTTATCTTGGGAGACCTTCCTCCAGGTCATCCTAAAAGAACAATTCTTTGCCCAGTGCCCCGCTGAGATCCGGGAATGGGTGCGCGAGAGAAAACCAGCGACAGTGGAGGAAGCTGCTGCTCTAGCTGATGAGGTGCTCACCATCAAGCCTCAGTGGAGGGTTCTGTTGGAGGATGGAGAGACGCCTAACAGCTCCACAACACCGGATGCCCCCAGTTATTCTGTCCCCATTGTTCCCCGTTCCTCTAAGCCACCACATGTTGATACCCGTGTTAATGTGCCTCCAGTTGCTTCTACTGCACTTTCTGGAATACGCCGGGGTCCCGGGCATTTGCAGGCCTCATGCCCAGCCAGCCCATGGAGGAATCATCCTCAAACCCCTACAGCACCTTCAGGTGGGAGCCGGCCTCCAAGTTCCCCTACCCCTTACCCAAGAGGACGCCTTGGATGGAGGGAGACCCAGCGCAGATGCTATCAATGTGGACAGCCAGGGCATCGGCAAGTCTCCTGCCCAGCTGTTCAAATGAGGACTGATCCTGCACCCAATCGGATTGTTAATTATTTACAGCCCAGTGCCATGGAGGAAGATGTGGCACCGCTATGTGAGGACTGGGCTAGTGACTCAGCCCCCCATGTTGCACCACCAGGAGTTTACGGGGTGCGACCCGCAGTTATGACGACTTATGCTCATCGAGGTAAGCACTTGCAGGAGGTTGTGCTGGATGGACAGAGACTTGTTGGATTTTGTGACTCGGGTGCTTTCCTCACACTGGCTGATCCCCGAGTGGTTCGGCCTGAGGCAATCCATAGAGGACCTGGGATTGTCATTGAACTGGCTGGTGGACAATGGAGGACTATTCCCACAGCCACTGTGGATCTGAACTTTGGTTTTGGGGTCAGGCGATGTGTGGTTGGGGTGATGGGTGGTCTGCCTGCAGCTGTTCTCCTGGGCAATGATGTGGGAGAGCTACGATGCCAATTCGTGGCTGCATGAAGCCACATGTAAGTAACGCTCTGCCTGTGTGTACTTAACCAGTGACCTGTAGAGGTCCCTAGTACGTACACAAGTTGGGAGGGGGAGGGATTGTGAAGATGTAATTTACCCTCTCACTGTATATGCTGTGATACTATGTCATGATATGTATATTTCCCTGGTTGTATTAGTTGTAATTCATGTATTTCCTTGGGGGAGCTACTGGTCTCAATGTGTCTCTCTCATACAATTGTAGTCTTGGCATCTAATGTGATTATGTACATAGCCTGTCCTCTTCTATCCAGAGTTGTGTATCTAGTCTGTAATTGCATTGGCCAGTGAAGGAATAGTCATTGTGCTGCACAGCAGGGGATCCCTTCATCTACTGTGGCTGGCAGACATATCGGAGCCCTGTGATGGACCAAACCATTGATGATAGGATGTGTGACCCCCACCCCCTGAACAAACATGGTGGGCTGGTCAAGGAGCACAGACAATGCATTTCCCTTTTTGTAACTTCAGAGTGAGCTGAAATTAAAGAGAGGAAGGAGCTCCAGCCTGGGTGGCTGTGGACACGGACGGAGCTAGGCCTGTGTGGCGGCCCGTGGGATTGTGTGGAACTCTTTGGACTACTGTAAGGACGATTGCTTTGTTATCCGGTCCGAGGATTGTCGGGAAGGGCCCCCGAATCTGTTTTACGTGGACTTATCGTGTGCTGTTCCAGTGTTCTTGTGAATAAACCTGTTGGATCGTCCCTCGGCCTCGTCCGTCCTTTGCTCTGTTGTACACTCCCGTCACAGTCTTGCATTTTTTCATTCATTTTCCTGATATCTGAAATTTTTAGAAACAAAGTTGAAGTAGAAAATGGTCATAAAGAATTACGAGGTGCTCTAAAGCCAATGAGCATCAACTTAATCTTTTTGATTTAGTAGTCTTTTTGAGTCCTATCTGTATGGTCTAATGAAGCAGACAGTTTTAAGTCCAAAGACACCAAAAACATCAGCAATTCTACGAAGGCATACAATATGGAGCACAAGGACCTGTGAACTGCACAAAATAGGAAAAATATTTTATTGGTCCTTTACATGAACCCAGCTTTAATTTTTTCTTCCATGGCTAATTAAAGAAATTTGATTGGTCATTACGAGACCAGGTGATCCCTATGATAAGTGTACCAAAAGCGTCAACTCAAAGGGGCTTTTATGGACAGAGTTGGTGCAAACCACTTTCCTTCACAGACTTCAAGGACACTCTTGATTCTGACCCTCGCACCCCTATATAGGAATCTGGCCTTGGCTTTTGAGACACCTGGGTTGTGTCCACAGAGTAGCTGTAGGCGTTGCTGAGCAATAATAATAGAATGATCAGCGAGCTAGGCTAGAATCAAATATAAGGACATCGGAAAGACATGATGTAAAGTTTAAAGAGTGAGGTAGAGACATGAGGCAAAAGAGTAGACACACAGTTCAGGGTCAAATCCAGTGGACCTCCAAGAGGTTGATCAGCAGAAGAACAATAAAGGTATATGAATTGGGTCAGAGCACAAAGGGTCAACCAAATATAATTACACCAGAGGTAGAGTATAGAGTATAATAACTGGCAAGAGTAGGATGTCACAAGGAGATCCAAATAATGCACCTCGAGGTCCCAGTGGTGGCCAAACCCAACCGGTCTTTGGTCTGCTAAGCAGCACAAGCTTGACCAGTCAGCAGGAACATCAATATTAAGGATTCTAACTTTGATATGAACACTGCCCACCATGGGAGGAACATGGTTTCCCTTCAGAGGAGTGAGCAGTCATGAGAATGGATGAGGGCCACCATCCAGCGATAATGTCACCACCACTTTCTCTGCTGTCAGCACTGTCCACATAGTGACAGTTGACAGCAGAGGCTGTCGGGGTGGGATTGCTACTATAACCAAAGGAATTATTTCATGGGGCAGATAAGTTTTATTTTCAGAGGTCCCCTGTAATTTTGATCCTAGCTCAAGAGTAAGATATTTATCTTTTTTTTTTATAAATATTTCAAATAGACACTCTACATCACATTTCACCAGAATCAGAATTTGACACCTAGCCACATGATAGGTGACAAACATCGACTTTCTGGGGGTTCTACCACTTGGCCCACCACTGATCAGAAAAAAGGAGCATTGTGTCCCGTTTTACTGGTGCAGCAGTAGGATATAGTACTTAATTCTGTGTGTATGGGTTTCAAAATAATAGCCAAGCTATCTCTTGAGGATAAGAGACCTTAATCACTGTAATCTTTAGGCAGGGCGGCGTCACCACCCGGCACATCCGGGCAAGTGCAGGGGCCCTGGAAAAACAGGGGGCCCACTCGCTGTTGGGGACACCATCAGCGTTGTTTGCCCGATGGTATCCTGATATCCTGAGCCCTTTATGATGTATGATAACTGTCTCCCTCCTCCCCTATGCACTCTCTCTTCCCATGCACTGTCTCTCTCCACTATGTGATGCGTGCAGCATCCTGACTGCTCCTGGCTTATGAATAGTAATAAACCGGAAACAGAAACCAGTGACATCACCTGACACCTGTGGTCAACACTGATCTCCTGCATCGCTGGGACACCAATCAGCAGTAAGGATGCTGCGCTCATCACACAGCTCAGGGGTGCAAAGAGAGAGTATGAGGGAGAGACCGCACAGGGGGAGAAAATAAAGCATGGGGGTGAGAGAGCGCACAGGGGAGAGACCACAGAGGGGGAGAAGAGAGAGCATGGGGGAGAGACCGCAAAGTGGGAGATATATATATATGTGGACCGTGAGGAAGGCGGACAAGGCCGCCGAAACGCGTAGTCCCATTTGCGTTTCTTTCTGCCATGCACATTGGTTCCTGATCCTTCTGGGTCCCTTTTTTAACTTTTGAAGAGAGATAAAGAAATGAAAATTTTACTCCAATCCTGGTTTGCTGAGTCCTTGCTGGATTTCCTCATTGTTTCCTCATACTAATGGATTGACTCCTATTCCAGTCCGTGCAGGATCTTGACTATCAGGTGGGAAGAGATCTGTAAGCTTCATTGCTGGAGCTGGACGCTGGCCTACATACTCTGATATATATATATATATATATATATATATACACATATACAGCCTGCAACCTCTATATTCGAATGAGTATAATCGTGGCATGTGTTAAAGTGTAATGGGGCCCGCCGACACTCTTTCGCCCAGGGCCCATGAAAACCTGGAGCAGGCCCTGTCTTTAGGGGTCCCAGCAGCTGAACCTACAGCAATCAAAACATTTTTTGGGGTTCTTGGAAATCCCCTTAATACAGATCTTTTTTGGTAATTCCCTTTGAAAGTGAAAAGGGAAATCTTCACATACTCAGTGCCCACGCTATTTAAATGGGGGCCTTCACACCGACTAGTTCCTCTTTAGAAGCTCACATACAGGTTCTTGTGCTTCTTTACCTGTCGGGTCTCTGAATGCTGCATTTACCGCTGGTGACGAAAAGTCTAGACCTAAAGGAAGAAGATGGTAAAATGTCCAATGAATGGAATAAGCCATAGTCCATATCCATGAATATGGGGAGTGCATATATACACTACACGGTATACGGTTAGCTATTTTCTGCAGGAAGTTCCTGTTCACTTACCTATACGGGGCAGCGGACATGAGGCAGAAATTCCTGGTGCTGGCAATAAAGAGCACAGATAACATGGTGACTTTAGGATTAAAAGTTGATCAATAGACTTACTTATTAAAGGGACACTCCAGCAAAACTGAAGGATACCGAAAGGCAAGATTCTTGCAACATCAAAGATATGTCATATACCACCCGCTCATTTACATAAAATGGAGTCCTTTCTCCCCCCCACACTTCACACTTTTAGACAGGTTTATACTAAAAAAAAATACCGACCCACATTCAATTTTTACTGCAATATTTATACCTGAACAGTTCAGTACAAAACCAAAAAAATACTTCCATGCAGTTCTCACCACTTATACAGTATTCAAATAATACTGCCATATACTAGCCATATAAGACAGTCATATATTTCCCAATACTGTCACTCCATGTCCAAATACTACTGCCATACAATGCCCGAATGTAAATCTCATACCATATGCAAATAAAAGTCATTTATTTCCTAATTGAAAAAGTCAAGCGGTTGAGTGCTGTCAATTATTCTCTACTGCTGGATTTACATGCTTTCAATACTGCCAAATAAACTTGCAATAAGTGTCCAATAATACTACCGCTACACAATGCCAAATTATTGGTGAAGGGCTGGGAATAACATTAAAGGGGTATTTCTATCCCAATATATAGTAGGTGTAATAATAATAATAATGATAATAATAATAATAATATTATCAAATAACTCAAATTAGAAATGCAGTATAGTTCTCCTGATTAGCTATGTCTCTTACCTCATGTGCAGGGCATTGCAGCTTTGGTATCCATGGTTACAACCATGAGCAACTTACTGACTTGCACTGTATGAGTGGTCGTTACGACCATGAACAACTAGCTACTGGTCACTATGTTAGTGGTTGTAACCATGGATGCCTAAGTTGCAATGCCCTGCACATGAGGTAAGGACATGGTTATATCAGGAGACTTATACTACATTTCTAATTGGAGGTATTTGCTAATATTATTATTATTATTATACCTACTACATATTGGGATAGGGTCTTGTAGATGGGAATACACTTTTAACTCTTAAGTCCCTGGCAGTTGCCCATGAAGGTCCAGGCCTTGGGGTGCCTTTTGGATACAGGCCTAGGCCGGAGCTCAGTTTGCCCCATCATAAAACGACGGTAGGCATTACACAGGGTTTCACATTTGTCCATTGGGTAAATTATGGGCTGTTTTTAAAACCTAAATATTAATTCTTACCATGACTTGTATTTCCTGCTTTATCAAAAGGGTTCGCAGAGTTATTCAGGTCTGAAAGAAATATTTTGACAATGACCAGGAGTAAATTAATAGCAAAGGTGCCATTGGCTAAAATCAGAACGGGCCTGTCCTGGTAAAGTTTCATTTCACCACATCTGTAGCCATAGCTTTTTCGGCACCCCTTCCCCTTCCCACTCTTCTTGTAGGGGGAGAATAGATTCTGCTTTTCGCACCTAAATAATTGTAGATTTTGTCATCCGCAGCTCATCTCAGATCATTTACAAAGAGATGTCGGCCATTCAGATGAAAAGGCCACCAGGCGTTCCTGCTAGCAGCTCCGCACTGCGGCTGTGTCCTCCTCACCCCCGGGAGATATTCCGTCTTCCTCCTCTGGCTGAGATTTTTTTATTTTAAGCCTACCTTTGTTCCATTTGAGGAATATAATATTATGGTGGACAGCACCTTTAAAATCCAGGGAAAGCCTTTTATCCTTATCCTACCCTTAAGGGTACTTTACATGCTGCGATATCAGTACCGATACCGCTAGCGAGTGTACCCGCCCCCGTCAGTTGTGCGTCATGGGCAAATCGCTGCCGCACAACATCGCTAACACCCGTCACACGGACTTACCTTCCCTGCGACGTCGCTCTGGCCGGCGATCCGCCTCCTTTCTGAGGGGGCGGTTTGTGCGGCGTCACAGCGACGTCACACTGCAGCCATCCAATAGCAGAGGAGGGGCGGAGATGAGCAGCCGGAACATGCCGCCCACCTCCTTCCTTCCTCATTGACGGTGGACACAGGTAAGGAGATGTTTGTCGTTCCCGCGGTGTCACACATAGCGATATGTGGTGCCGCAGGAATGACGAACAACATCGTACCTGCAGCAGCAATGACATTATGGAAATGAGCGACGTGTCAACGAGCAATGATTTGTCACGTTTTTGCACTCGTTGATCGTCACTCATTGGTGTCACACACTGCGATGTTGCTAACGACGCCGGATGTGCGTTACTAACGACGTGACCCCGACGATATATCATTAGCAATGTCGCAGCGTGTAAAGCACCCTTTACAGTCAAATAATCCACCTTTATTCAAAAAGTAGACATGTCATACAGGAGTAATCTACAACCTGGGGGGGCTTCCTAAATTCAGTCCTGACAAACAAAGCACCGCAGCTTAGCGATCAGGGTGGTCACCTTGAAAATCCATGATTGGATGGCTTTAATAATACTTAATCGAAGTTTACACCTAATCTCCACCAGCCCAGCCTGATTGACGGCAGCTCCTCAGTGTCCCTCCTACCTGCTGAGATCTCGAACTGCTCAGTACAAGCTGTCAATCGGTCAGGCTGAGTAAGCTGAATACACTTTGACTCATGACTGGACTCTTAAAAGGCTCCTTTTAATAACAGGATTATACAGCCATTCTGACATAAACTTTCAAAGTAAGTACACCGATATCATCAAGTCTTAGAAATTTCTTCAATAATATATCCAGGTTTTCATTGTGAAATCTGGTCAGATATTCACTTTAACTTCTAGAATTGTGAACTTTTTACCTTTTAGTTGCAGGCCTTTTTTGCCCAGGGGTTCGTTCCCCCTCTTCATGCGTTCTGGTACAGGTAGCACGTTCTTGTTGTCAATCACATTCTCATAGTCGTCAGCATCATCATCAGATATTTCACACACTGAGGACAAGAAGACACATTCACATGATGAAACCTAATGAAGGAGTTGTAGTAGGTGACAACCTATTTTAGCCATCTTTTAGGGTTCGGATTAAGGTTTAAATTCCTGGACCTCCCAATGATTCTAGATCCTTGAACTGAGATCACCATGGCTTTATGTCCTGAAATATGGCTCAGTAGACCACATGCTAAAATCACCAAGTGGTGCTTTCTCGGGCAGCTATAGGTGTGGTATTGGTAACCATTACCAGAAGTGGGTCCTATATTAATATTTGTAATGGGACCTCCCAACATCTACTGTGTGTACACCTCTGACATCTGCATCTGAAATAGACACATCTAAGAAGTTTAGGAGACAAGTATCAACAATTTGGCAGAAGTGAAAAACCTAAATCCCACCAAGAACTGGACCCTAAACCAATCAGAGTCTTTCAGGAAGACCACCTTGATCACAAGTATGTTTTTGTCTTCTCGAATAATCCATACTCTATACTCACCTGTTTTGACTCCTTTCTTTGATGGCATCCCATAAACATTCTGCATCTTGTCTTCAAGCACAGATAAACATCTATATTTCCCAATCTGTAAATATCTTCAGCTCAATATCTTCCTCCGAGCCTCTACATAGGTCTCACTGCTTACCCTGTAGAAGACCACAACTAAGCTTTGTGCTGATGAGGTGCAATGGACTGGAACTGTCCTGACAACCTATCATAGTGTGTTCTTCTAGATATAAGTGGTAGAGGTGTCCTTCTAGAAGAGGGATGATTCTTCTCACTTTGCTTTCTCTTCCTCACAAAGACCAACGGAGCATTGCCGATCACACCCAACAAGTAAGAAGACGTCCCTAGGGACCTGATTCCAGTGCCAGTAGGCAGCAAAACCAGTAAAACGTTCTTTCACTTCTTTTAACAATGCTGGTTTTATCTCTTTAAAACCTATTTATATCATTGACTAAAATAAAGTGAGAAAAATAGCCTCTCGACTCCTAAATCAAACACATACCTACACCCACAACCAATTTGGCCTCCATTCAGAGGTTATACACTGGAGATCAAAATTAGAGAACAACACACAATTTCCTAAATGTTTAGGTCATTGTGTCGTCCTATGTGATTATATCCTAACATGAGTAAATTCACAGTAATTTAAGTTTATTTCATAAATTGAATTTATTGTAAAGCTCATGATAAAAATGTAAATGAGATAAATGAAAAAGAACATTGGTTAAAATTAGAGAACACTTTCTGATCCCTGCAAGTTATTGGTGTTAATCTGGCACCTGGTGCTAATTTCCTTAATTGTCTGACAAACCCTATGTAACTGGCAGCCTAACTTTCCAGTTTGCACTGACTTTGCAAAAATGGTGTGCTGTTCCAAAGTGACTGAAACCCTCCGGTAGCAGGTTGTCCAGATGAAAGCTAAAGGGGTGACCCGATCAGTCATAGCAAGAGAAGGTGGTCGTTAGGAGTCTGTGATTTTGGAATATTGCATCTTTACAACATCATATACAAAATTGAAAGACAAATGCAAGAGAGGACAGGATAATGTGAAGACTCTCCATGGGTGATCATTTCAACACTGCAGCTGGAATTCCTCGGCAGTTCAGCACTGAACAGCGTAAGGATCTGTCTCGTCATACAGTGTCACAACGTTTAACAGTATTTGGACTGAAAGCCGAATCTGCAGTGACCAAACCTCTCATTAGCTGATAGAATCAAAAGGCTAGACTCACCTTTGGCAAGGAGCATATTGTGTGGACAGAGAAGAAATGGTCCACAGTTCATTTTAGTGATGAAAGCAAGTTTAATTTACAGTATTTGGGTCTGATGGGAAACATATGTTCATTGACAAACTGTGGAATGTCTGAATCCAAAGTGTGTTAAGATGTCAGTGAAATGTGATGGAGGAAGTGTCATAGTTGGGGAATGTTTTCTGCAGAAGGAGTTAAACCTCTCATACAGCTACATGGCAGAGTGAATACAAGTGTGGATCAGAACCTTCTTCAATGACACGTGGTTCCTTACTTGTGTTCATCACTCAATCAGCCAGCAATTTTCATGCAGGACAATGCCCCCGTCACACAGCAAAACGGGTAAAGCAGTTCCTTGAAACAGAAAACATTGAAACAATGAAATGGCCATCCAGAGTCCTGATCTAAACCCAATAGAAAACCTCTGGAAAATCCTTGGTGGCAAAGTTAAGGCCAAGAAACCCACAACAAAGAACTGTGGAAGAGACTGGAAGAAGAGTGGACCAAAATCCCACCAGAGCAGTGTGAGAGACTAGTGATGTCCTGTGTCTGCAGATGTGCTGAAGTCATTCACAGCGACGGCCGGTGCACGTCCTACTGATTGGAGACTGTTGTTACCTGCAGAAAATTTACTTATAATCTCTCTCTGTTCTACAGTCATTGCTGTTCTCTAATTATTATCATCACGTTTTGGGCAAAATAAAGGTTTAATGTTCATAAACGTTGGATCTTTTGTAAAACCCTGATGTAGTGGCATGGTGCCCCCCTTACAGAAAACCTGCAAATGTTCATCAATGTAAATTACATTATTTTTGAAAAAAAGCGAGTGATCATACATTGTTCTCTATATTTGAGCTCCAGTGTGTATCAGGGTTTATGTTTTTTCTGCTGGCTGCACTCTTCCTATCCAGTCCTTAGCAAAAATAAAAAATTATATAGCAAAAAAAGAATATACAAGTTACTCATACACCCGAGTTGCAAAAAAAACAGTATGCAAACATGTACAGTGGGTACGGAAAGTATTCAGACCCCTTTAAGTTTTTCAATCTTTGTTTCATTGCAGACATTTGGTAAATTCAAAAAAGTTCCTTTTTTTCTCATTAATGTACACTCTGTAACCCATCTTGACAGAAAAAAAAATGGAAATGTAGACATTTTTGTAAATTTATTAAACAAGAAAAACTGAAATATCACATGGTCATAAGTATTCAGACCCTTTGCTCAGACTCTCATATTTATGTCACATTCTGTCCATTTCCTTGGGATCCTCCTTGAGATGGTTCTAATCCTTCATCAAGACTTTCGCTTTCCAGGGGTTTTTTTTCGCCATTCTTCTTCCAAGAGACGGAACGAGCTGTACTTTTAAATGAAACCATAAGTTTTACCATATGGTGTACTGGAAAACGGCAAAAAAATTCTAAACGCGGAAAAATTGCAAAAAAAAGTGCGATAGCACTATTGTCTTTGAGATATTTTATTCACTTTGTACACTATATGGTAAAACCAATGTGTGAGTGTGATACCTCTGGTCAGTGCGAGTTCGTAGACACCAAACATGTATAGGTTTACTTTTATATAAGGGGTTAAAAAAAAATTGGAAGTTTGTCAGAAAAAAGTGGCGCACGTTTTGCGCCATATTCTGTGACCTGTAGGGTTCTCATTTTTCTGGATCTATGGCTCAGTGACGGATTATTTTTGCGTCTGGAGCTGACGTTTTTAACGGTACCATTCTTGCGCAGATGCTACGTTTTGATCGCCTGTTATTGCATTTTGCGCAAAATTTGTGGTGACCAAAAAACATAATTTTGGTGTTTGGAATTTGTTTGCTGCTACGCCGTTTACTGATCAGATTACTTGATTTTATATTTTGATAGATCGGGCGTTTCTGAACGCGGCGATACCAAATATGTCTATATTTTTAAATTTTTTAACCCTTTAATTTTCAATGGGGCAAAAGGGGGGTGATTTGAAGTTTTAGGTTTTTGGGTTTTTTTATTTTTTAAAACTTTTTTTACATTTTTTTTTTTAATTTTAATAGTCCCCCTCAGGGGCTATAAGGGTCAACAATCCGATCGCTCTGCACTATCTGCTGATCACAGCTATACAGCTGTAAACAGCAGATACACTCATTTTCTGCTTCACTCGGCTCCGGGCCGAGTGAAACTGAAAGTAGTTCATGTGCAGTACAGGAGTCATCACATGACCATGTGCTTCCATGACAACCACCAGAAGTCAGCTGATCACGTCACGTAACTTCCGGTATCGGCCGGTAAGTAAATGTTTACTGCCGATGCCGTTATAATGGCGCTGTCACATATTGACAGCGCCATTTAAGGGGTTAAACGGCACGTGCAGATAACGATTCTGCTCATGCCTGGCAGGTACACATCTCAGCTGTAAAAATCAGCTGAGATGTGCGCCGATCACTGCATGCTGCCGGCTGCTGACCACCGCTAGGATGTACTATTACTGCCCGCGGTCGTTAAAGGGTTAAACTGATAGGACTTAATTTGGAAATGCGCACACCTGTCTATATAAGACCTCACAGCTCACAGTGCATGTCAGGCCAAATGAGGATCATGAGGTCAAAGGAACTGCCCAAGGAGCTCAGAGACAGAATTGTGGAAAGGCACAGGTCTGGCCAAGGTTGCAAAATGATTACTGTAGTACTCAGGGTTCCTAAGAGCACAGTGGCCTCCATAATCCTTAAATGGAAGGAGTTTGGGACCACCAGAACTCTTCCTAGACCTGGCTGTCCAGCCAAACTGAGCAATCATGGGAGAAGAACCTTGGTGAGAGAGGTAAAGAAGAACCCTAAGATAACTGTGGCTGAGCTCCAGAGATGCAGAAGGGAGATGGGAGAAAGTTCCACAAAGTCAACTATCACTGCAGCCCTCCACCAGTCTGGCCTTTATGGCAGCATGGCCCAACGGAAGCCTCTCCTCAGTGCAAGACATATGAAAGCCCGCATGTGCTTGCGTGCGGGCATGTCAACTTGGCGTCAAAAACAGGAATTCATGCCCGTTGCCACGGGTACTGTGCACCTTAACAGACTGTGTAAAAAGACTATGTGCTGGCAACCATTGAAAAAGAACAGGCGGCATGTGTTATCGGAAGGACTGGATGCATACGCGCCCTTTGTGGGCTGGATTGCAGCATGGCGCGTAAAGATGTGCCCACCCCCTACAGCCACAGAAGAGAAACGAAACTTACCAAAGGTCTCAGGAGTCCCACCTCCCCGAAAAGATAATGGAGGAGCAAGGGAGCACCTGGGTCGTGGAGGGACTCCGTATGCAGGATGACCAGCGGTGCCCTGGATGTAAAGATTGGTCACTTACAAGCAGCACTGGAGTGCCTACAAACCGCACCAGACCGGGAACCTGCCCTAGTTGGCACGACAAACACTATGTCCTGTGACCAGGGGACACGGACTCTGGGCCTCAGCTACGGCGTGCCGGGGTACATGGACTGCCCTGAGCTGGGAAGCCGCAGACCTGGTGACAGGCATGCCGAATAGTAAATAAAATGTAAAATAGTTAATATGCTTCCAGATAATGTTTTTTTCTTGTTATATAAATATAATACTTCGGCAATTTGAAAAAAGGGAAAATTGCAAGTTCCAGATGTAATAAACGTTGATTTTTATTGGTTCAGTAGTGATCAATTAGAAAAGACAGCATCCAATGTACGTTTCGGCTCTTTTTTGGCCTTTTTTGGTCAATAAACTGTCTAAATAATATAAACAAAACAAACAAAACATTATTCACAATATGTCATTTGAAAAAATAACTACACATTATTTTGCTACAATAATAGAAAGAATCAATCAACACAAGTAAGACATATGTATTAATCACAGCAATCAAAGAATCTCAAATAGACATATATGTATAATACCATTGGAAAAGTATATAGTCAGATTAATCAAAAATCAGGCAAAACAAGGACAGTGGTGTAAAATGCCAACAGAAAGAGGGTTAGATGACGGGAGAAATAGTGATCGGGATATATGAAGGAGAAGGAATACGTAGTACCCAGGGATATGGGGTACTCGGTCCAGGGCAGTGTACATCTTGGGAATGTCACGGTGGTGGCCATTACCTGATTCCGTGCCCTGGGCCCTTTTTGTAATGGGGATATTTACAGGGGATTGGGGAATAAAGTTTATTCGTGACGCCACTTGCGGTGTTGCAGCTAAGTGTAGGGAGCCGCCACTGCAGAATGTCTCTACTGGGGCTGATGGTATTGCAGCTAGTATGCTAGTCTGTTGTGAATACATTTGAATTGGATTCCAGTTTGGGGCTCCCTCTTGTGGTCAGCGCTGGTAATGCAGTTGACTTGCTGAGTGCGAACCGGACAGCTGAGTAGGATTTGCAATCAGGCCATTTGGTTTGGGCCTATATAACTATGTAGCTTCCTTTTGTTCCTTGCCGGTGCTCAATTGTATTTCCTGTGTTCTAAGGACTTCCTGAAACCAGCCCTGTTCTCTGTGTCTACCAGAACTCCTCTCAGATAAGTTGGTCTTTTACCTTTGCTTATGGTTTTCACTCTCTTGTGATTTTGCTCCATGTTCTGTTATGTATTGTGTTTTGTCATGTTTGGTACAATATTCAGTCCCCTCTCTATATCAATGTTTTTCTTGGATCCCAGTAACACCAGAGTACTGATATAGCAGGGGAGAGCCTGTTTATTCTCAGTATTTTTCCATGTTAGGCGTGCTGGTATTTATTAGGGTTTTTATGGCTGCAGTCAGTGCTCTTTCCTATTGTTTCCTATGCAGATAGTTTTGGGCCTCAACTTTGCTGAATCTGTTCTCTAGCTACGTATTGTGTTTTCCTAATCTTTACATGTGGGGGGCTATCTATATCTTTGGGGACTACTCTAAGGCAGATTAGTTTTTCTACATTTCTCTCTGTTAGAGTATTTAGTTCTCCGGCTGTGTCGAGACGACTAGGTCATCGTAGGCTCGTCCCACGGGCTACTTCTAGTAGTGTGTCAGTATTAGGTCTGCAGTCCGTTAAGGTTCCAGACGTCATCGCTGTGCGCACCGCTAGTCTCCACACAGCTGCCGCCGGCACAGACAGGAGGACATCACGGTGCTGAAGGGATCGTGGCCGGTGAGTGTACTGATTCACTGCACCCCACGCTGATGATGATGATGATGATGCGCGGGGGGCAGTGAATACAGCCGCACATGATCACTCCAGGCTGTAGTTGCCAGGGGTGATCACATGGGCCGGCTGGTTATCCCCCGCCCATCATCCCGCCCACCTGTCAGCTCCGGCGTCAGCACTGAGAGATTATGGGCGGGATGATGGGCGTGCATATTAAATGCACGTGGTCACGGCAGGCGCTGCTACAGCCTGCTCGTGCCGCCGATGACATGCTCCACGGCAGCACCCTCATTCCCCACAGCCCTACATTCAGACTATAAGACACACACCCCACTTTCCCCCAACATTTGGGGGAAAAAAGTGCATCTTATAGTCTGAAAAATATGTTACTTCCCATTACAAGAGAAGCCCCAGGGCACGGGACCAGGCAACGGCCACCAGAGTGACATTCCCCATTTGCAACCACCCGGGACAGAGTGCCCCTTCCCTGGGCGACAGATTTATGCTTGCCGATGCGGTCCTGGATATGCTGGGTGGTCTAACCAACATATCCGAGACTGCACGGGCATTTGATGAGGTATACTACAAATGAGCTGTCACACGTGAAAAAATCGTTGATGAAAATGTGTTTACCCGGCCGTGGATGCGTGAATGATATTACCCTTAATCATGTGGGAGCAAAGTGGACAGTTCAAAGAAGGGAAATTACCTTTTTTCGGAGTGGCGAGAAAGGTCTGTCTGGACCTAATTTTATCAGCGCCAATATCAGCATGCACTAGCTGAGCCCGTAAATTATGCACTCGCTTATGGCAAAACAAAAGGTTTAATTTGAAATTCCAAGATCCTGAGTATGATTGACCCAATAAAGGACAATGATGATGTATAATGCCTTTGATAATTGGGTTGAAAGGGTGAAAAAGTTTTAACAAAGCTGATGTCACACTGTACAAAGGCTAGTAAGCTGTAGTACAGTGTAATCCCCACTAGGTGGCAGCAGAGTAGTGAAGGAGAGACAAACAAACACTGTAACAGAAAGGCAGCTGGAGTACAGCAGAGTAACTTCAGCAGGCAGTTAACAGGCGATTCACCAGGGGGCAATAGAGTATTCAAACAGTCAGGGTCTAGCCAGGAAAGTCAAGTCGCCACAAAGGGAGGATCAATATCAAAGTCAGAAAACAGAACTAAGTCAGAAGCCGGGAGATCAGGTATGCAGAGGGAAACACAAACAACAGACAAGAAAGGGAAGTCAGGGACCGGGACAGGCAGACAAACGGGGGAGGGTCAAAGTCAGGACATGGTAGCAGGGAGGCAGAACAGATCAGGAGCACTCACCAGAGCCAGTATACACACTGGAAGGCAGAAATATCACTGGCACTGGGCCATAGGTAGAGAGGCAAGATATAGTGTCCTGGGATCCAGAAAGAGGCAAGGGAAGTTAACCCCTGACATGACCAGGCCAGAGATGGGTGTAACCACAGCAGGGAAAAGCCGGCCTGGATCATGACAGCTCATTCGCGGACTGGATTGTGTGGTATCTGATCTGTTACTGTCCCTTGGAACCAATAATTCCAAAGGATAGCCTCTAGCTAAAAATGTATTGGTCATTTCCTATTATATTTATAAATTATTGACCTTTTTTTTACTTCTGAGCACCAGTAACGGTTGAGCCAGGCTTCTCTGCATAATGTTTATTTGGTGTGAGTTAAAATGGACAATCGGGACACTGGACTATGGGTGACTAGGATTGCGTTTGTATATAGTTGTGCTGATTACAGCGCCCTCTAGCATAATTTGCAGATCACAGGAGATAAAACCCATCTGGTGTGGCAGAAGTAATGAAGCGTGATCAGAAACGATCTGTCGCCCACCTAGAGCCTACGTTGGGGGTTTGATAGTGGCGAGTGCCCCACATTGTTCTCTTTGTGGTTGCTGATTTTTGCACAAATCAGGAGCGGTGCAAGGAACTTTGCCATCATGGGCTCCTCAACAAAATTTCCAGTGTGAAAATGATGTTTTATATTGTCCAAGTTTTATAGTGTAATGCAAAAGTTTATCATGTTGGTAACGTTCAAGAAGTAATGGCTCCCATAAAGGGAAGAAAATGCATTGCATTGTTTACAGCATACAAAAATTTGCATGTCATAACACCACTGTAATTTTGTTTTGTTCCAGCCCAAGGACGTGCTGGGGTTTGTTGTGGGGGAGTGTGGCGCCCCTGAGGCTTCAGTCACCACAGAGGTACTGCACCTCAACAAGAGGTGTAGTATTCCATCCCGGGTACGGAGGAGGTCATCCACCAGTATGCACACAAAACACAGACACTCTCACTAGCAACACTTCACTGGACCGTGGTTAGGGCAAGTTGCACCTTTGATGTCGCCATAGGAACGCACAGAGACAGGCTGGGGGGTGGAGTCTAGTTAGTGGGAGCACACTGTAAGAAGTGAGGCAGTTAGAAGGTCATCAAATAATGGTCATCATCCCCTTTATATTTAAACGACACCGCCGGGGTCACGGAACCGGGCCTTGCCACCGCAGCGTCCAGAAACAGAACCGCGGCTTGGTAACGAGTCACCCCACAGCCCCGGAGCGGGCGTGTCACCCTCAGGTCCAAAGAGCCAGACTGCTGGTATAGGGGGCTCCAGACTACACATCCAGACTGCTGTTATAGGGGGCTCCAGACTACACATCCAGACTGCTGTTATAGGGGGCTCCAGACTACACATCCAGACTGCTGTTATAGGGGGCTCCAGACTACACATCCAGACTGCTGTTATAGGGGGCTCCAGACTACACATCCAGACTGCTGTTATAGGGGGCTCCAGACTACACATCCAGACTGCTGTTATAGGGGGCTCCAGACTACACATCCAGACTGCTGTTATAGGGGGCTCCAGACTGCTGTTATAGGGGGCTCCAGACTACACATCCAGACTGCTGTTATAGGGGGCTCCAGACTACACATCCAGACTGCTGTTATAGGGGGCTCCAGACTTCATATCCAGACTGCTGCTATAGGGGGCTCCAGACTGCACATCCAGACTGCTGTTATAGGGGGCTCCAGACTACACATCCAGACTGCTGTTATAGGGGGCTCCAGACTACACATCCAGACTGCTGTTATAGGGGGCTCCAGACTACACATCCAGACTGCTGTTATAGGGGGCTCCAGACTACACATCCAGACTGCTGTTATAGGGGGCTCCAGACTACACATCCAGACTGCTGTTATAGGGGGCTCCAGACTACACATCCAGACTGCTGTTATAGGGGGCTCCAGACTACACATCCAGACTGCTGTTATAGGGGGCTCCAGACTACACATCCAGACTGCTGTTATAGGGGGCTCCAGACTTCATATCCAGACTGCTGCTATAGGGGGCTCCAGACTACACATCCAGACTGCTGTTATAGGGGGCTCCAGACTACACATCCAGACTGCTGTTATAGGGGGCTCCAGACTACACATCCAGACTGCTGTTATAGGGGGCTCCAGACTACACATCCAGACTGCTGTTATAGGGGGCTCCAGACTACACATCCAGACTGCTGTTATAGGGGGCTCCAGACTACACATCCAGACTGCTGTTATAGGGGGCTCCAGACTTCATATCCAGACTGCTGCTATAGGGGGCTCCAGACTACACATCCAGACTGCTGTTATAGGGGGCTCCAGACTACACATCCAGACTGCTGTTATAGGGGGCTCCAGACTACACATCCAGACTGCTGTTATAGGGGGCTCCAGACTACACATCCAGACTGCTGTTATAGGGGGCTCCAGACTACACATCCAGACTGCTGTTATAGGGGGCTCCAGACTACACATCCAGACTGCTGTTATAGGGGGCTCCAGACTTCATATCCAGACTGCTGTCATAGGCGGCTCCAGACTACACATCCAGACTGCTGCTATAGGGGGCTCCAGACTACACATCCAGACTGCTGCTATAGGGGGCTCCAGACTACACATCCAGACTGCTGTTATAGGGGGCTCCAGACTACACATCCAGACTGCTGTTATAGGGGGCTCCAGACTACACATCCAGACTGCTGTTAAAGGGGGCTACAGACTGCTGTTATAGGGGGCTACAGACTGCTGTTATAGGGGGCTACAGACTGCTGTTATAGGGGGCTCCACACTACACTTCTAGACTGCTGTTATAGGGGGCTCCAGACTGCTGTTATAGGGGGCTCCAGACTGCTGTTATAGGGGGCTCCACACTACACTTCTAGACTGCTGTTATAGGGGGCTCCAGACTGCTGTTATAGGGGGCTCCAGACTGCACATCCAGACTGCTGTTATAGGGGGCTCCAGACTACACATCCAGACTGCTGTTATAGGGGGCTCCAGACTACACATCCAGACTGCTGCTATAGGGGGCTCCAGACTACACATCCAGACTGCTGCTATAGGGGGCTCCAGACTACACATCCAGACTGCTGTTATAGGGGGCTCCAGACTACACATCCAGACTGCTGTTATAGGGGGCTCCAGACTACACATCCAGACTGCTGTTAAAGGGGGCTACAGACTGCTGTTATAGGGGGCTACAGACTGCTGTTATAGGGGGCTACAGACTGCTGTTATAGGGGGCTCCACACTACACTTCTAGACTGCTGTTATAGGGGGCTCCAGACTGCTGTTATAGGGGGCTCCAGACTGCTGTTATAGGGGGCTCCACATTACACTTCTAGACTGCTGTTATAGGGGGCTCCAGACTGCACATCCAGACTGCTGTTATAGGGGGCTCCAGACTACACATCCAGACTGCTGTTATAGGGGGCTCCAGACTGCACATACAGACTGCTGTTATAGGGGGCTCCAGACTACACTTCTAGACTGCTGTTATAGGGGGCTCCAGACTGCTGTTATAGGGGGCTCCAGCCTACACTTCTAGACTGCTGTTATAGGGGTCTCCAGTCTGCTGTACAGGGGCAGGGTCATGCATAGCCTGCATAATAGGAACCATGCACTTGTCCGACTGCTTATTCTTGTAGCTAAAGGGATACATTGACATTCCCATCCCGCTTCCTTATTGGTTCACTCTTCTGCCAATAAGAAAATAAAATCTATTTTCCTATTGGCTAAACACAAGCCTCCTAGCCCCGCCTCTCCAGGAAGGTGAGCCGCTAGTAACACACTTATCAAGTCCCACCCAGCTGTCATTTTCTCGCTTTCGGATTGGTTATTTTTTCCCTGTCTGCTTCTCGGATTGGCTATCCTTCCTTTCCACCAACACTTTAGCTAGCTCCGCCCTTGTGTCACCGGTTTAATTACTGATTGGTTATGGAGTAAGTCAATCTTCTGAAGGGTCGCAACCCTATTGCCTGGGTCTGTGTTGGCGTAGAAAAGAGGGCGGAGCTATGCCGTGTGTCTGATTTCTCCGCCGTTCGGTGCTGGAGAGCCCCGGGGAGGGAGGAGCTGCGTGACAGCGCCGGGGGCCTGAGGTGAGAGCTCGCTGTACGGTATATGTCGTACTGGTATGTACCGTAATGAGGGCATTTTCTTCCTGGGGTGATAGTGGGCGTCTCGGTGACCCGGTAGAGGGTGTGTCACTGGTGCTGGTGACATCATCACTGGAGCAGGTGCTGCAGCAGATATGTGTCCGGAACAGACGCGGTTTTGTTTCGTCATTCATTAATGAGGTCACGATTCATGGTTAGATTCCTCCTTCTGACGTCATCACGTGTCCGCCCTCCTCCCACCTGTCCATCACCCCTACCTGTGCTCAGCCTCAGCCCACCCCCTGACAGACAGTGGTCCTCTGTGCCCAGTACTGCTCCCCCCATCCTCTCCTCCTCCTGTGCCCAGTACTGCTCCCCCCATCCTCTCCTCCTCCTGTGCCCAGTACTGCTCTCCCCATCCTCTCCTCCTCTGTGCCCAGTACTGCTCCCCCCATCCTCTCCTCCTCCTGTGCCCAGTACTGCTCTCCCCATCCTCTCCTCCTCCTGTGCCCAGTACTGCTCCCCCCATCCTCTCCTCCTCCTGTGCCCAGTACTGCTCTCCCCATCCTCTCCTCCTCTGTGCCCAGTACTGCTCTCCCCATCCTCTCCTCCTCCTGTGTCCAGTACTGCTCTCCCCATCCTCTCCTCCTCCTGTGTCCAGTACTGCTCTCCCCATCCTCTCCTCCTCCTGTGTCCAGTACTGCTCTCCCCATCCTCTCCTCCTCCTGTGCCCAGTACTGCTCTCCCCATCCTCTCCTCCTCCTGTGTCCAGTACTGCTCTCCCCATCCTCTCCTCCTCCTGTGCCCAGTACTGCTCTCTCCATCCTCTCCTTCTCCTGTGTCCAGTACTGCTCTCCCCATCCTCTCCTCCTCTGTGTCCAGTACTGCTCTCCCCATCCTCTCCTCCTCCTGTGCCCAGTACTGCTCTCCCCATCCTCTCCTCCTCCTGTGCCCAGTACTGCTCTCCCCATCCTCTCCTCCTCCTGTGCCCAGTACTGCTCTCCCCATCCTCTCCTCCTCCTGTGCCCAGTACTGCTCTCCCCATCCTCTCCTCCTCCTGTGCCCAGTACTGCTCTCCCCATCCTCTCCTCCTCCTGTGCCCAGTACTGCTCTCCCCATCCTCTCCTCCTCCTGTGCCCAGTACTGCTCTCCCCATCCTCTCCTCCTCCTCCTGTGCCCAGTACTGCTCTCCCCATCCTCTCCTCCTCCTGTGCCCAGTACTGCTCTCCCCATCCTCTCCTCCTCCTGTGTCCAGTACTGCTCTCTCCATCCTCTCCTTCTCCTGTGTCCAGTACTGCTCTCTCCATCCTCTCCTTCTCCTGTGTCCAGTACTGCTCTCTCCATCCTCTCCTTTTCCTGTGGCCAGTACTGCTCTCTCCATCCTCTCCTTCTCCTGTGTCCAGTACTGCTCTCTCCATCCTCTCCTTCTCCTGTGTCCAGTACTGCTCTCCCCATCCTCTCCTCCTCCTGTGCCCAGTACTGCTCTCCCCATCCTCTCCTCCTCCTGTGTCCAGTACTGCTCTCCCCATCCTCTCCTCCTCCTGTGCCCAGTACTGCTCTCCCCATCCTCTCCTCCTCCTGTGTCCAGTACTGCTCTCCCCATCCTCTCCTCCTCCTGTGTCCAGTACTGCTCTCCCCATCCTCTCCTCCTCCTGTGTCCAGTACTGCTCTCCCCATCCTCTCCTCCTCCTGTGCCCAGTACTGCTCTCCCCATCCTCTCCTCCTCCTGTGTCCAGTACTGCTCTCCCCATCCTCTCCTTCTCCTGTGTCCAGTACTGCTCTCCCCATCCTCTCCTCCTCCTGTGCCCAGTACTGCTCTCCCCATCCTCTCCTCCTCCTGTGCCCAGTACTGCTCTCTCCATCCTCTCCTCCTCCTGTGTCCAGTACTGCTCCCCCCATCCTCTCCTCCTCCTGTGCCCAGTACTGCTCTCCCCATCCTCTCCTCCTCCTGTGTCCAGTACTGCTCTCCCCATCCTCTCCTCCTCCTGTGTCCAGTACTGCTCTCTCCATCCTCTCCTTCTCCTGTGTCCAGTACTGCTCTCTCCATCCTCTCCTTCTCCTGTGTCCAGTACTGCTCTCTCCATCCTCTCCTTCTCCTGTGTCCAGTACTGCTCTCTCCATCCTCTCCTTCTCCTGTGTCCAGTACTGCTCTCTCCATCCTCTCCTTCTCCTGTGTCCAGTACTGCTCTCTCCATCCTCTCCTTCTCCTGTGTCCAGTACTGCTCTCCCCATCCTCTCCTCCTCCTGTGTCCAGTACTGCTCTCCCCATCCTCTCCTCCTCCTGTGCCCAGTACTGCTCTCTCCATCCTCTCCTTTTCCTGTGTCCAGTACTGCTCTCCCCATCCTCTCCTCCTCCTGTGCCCAGTACTGCTCTCTCCATCCTCTCCTTCTCCTGTGTCCAGTACTGCTCTCTCCATCCTCTCCTTTTCCTGTGTCCAGTACTGCTCTCTCCATCCTCTCCTTTTCCTGTGTCCAGTACTGCTCTCTCCATCCTCTCCTTTTCCTGTGTCCAGTACTGCTCTCCCCATCCTCTCCTCCTCCTGTGCCCAGTACTGCTCTCCCCATCCTCTCCTCCTCCTGTGCCCAGTACTGCTCTCCCCATCCTCTCCTCCTCCTGTGCCCAGTACTGCTCTCCCCATCCTCTCCTCCTCCTGTGCCCAGTACTGCTCTCCCCATCCTCTCCTCCTCCTGTGCCCAGTACTGCTCTCCCCATCCTCTCCTCCTCCTGTGCCCAGTACTGCTCTCCCCATCCTCTCCTCCTCCTGTGCCCAGTACTGCTCTCCCCATCCTCTCCTCCTCCTGTGCCCAGTACTGCTCTCCCCATCCTCTCCTCCTCCTGTGCCCAGTACTGCTCTCCCCATCCTCTCCTCCTCCTGTGCCCAGTACTGCTCTCTCCATCCTCTCCTCCTCCTGTGCCCAGTACTACGCTCCCCATCCTCTCCTCTCCTCCTCCTGTGTCCAGTACGACTTTCCCCATCCTCTCCTCCCCTGATATCTCCATTGCTGACCTCAGTATGTGATGCAGTCATTGACTTCTTAGGAAAATGTGATGAGTGTTTTCTTGGTTTTGTGCATTCTTCGATGTAATGAGTCACGTCTGTCTGATCGCTGAGGGAGCCGGACACTCCGGTCATGGGAAGACATTTAGAATAAACCCTCTATAGGAAGATCAGATAACTTAACCCCTTAAGAACATGTGTGAATTTTAACTTGTAAGTGCTGGATTGGTAACAGGTCCCAATGCATTGTCGACACAATTGAGGCTAAAAATTAGAAATGCAGGAGCGTATAATCCAAAATATCCAGATTTGATTAAAATTCAATTTAAAATAAATCCAGGAGTAGATTTGACACAGAGAACCCCAGTGTGTTTCGCAGCTGCTTTGTCTGTGTCTTCACCCCCAGAGGAAGCGTGTGCGAAACTCTCATTGTGTCTGTCCTTGGCAGGTGAGATTGGTTACTTCAGTAGTCATTACTGTGTAGACTTTGATCTCTGAGATCGTCCTTTGTGGCATTTTGAGGGATCCATGTTCTCACTTTTTGATTCTTCTTCTTCATGCGTTGACTTTTTTTTTGACTGGTAGATAGAAATGTTAATATACTTTACTCAAACATCCAGTAATTTTTATGTGATTTTCTCATTGTGTATTGGTCGTTATCTGTTCCTCACCCGCGGGTGTTTTAGGTGTTTGTTCTACTCAGGGACTTTTTTTTTTTTTTTGTTTTAGGGACTTTTTAACCTAAATGTGAATAAAGTGTGTGTTGATATTTTGGTTAATACCTGAATTGCATTTCTAATTTTTGGGTTTGCTTCCCTTTAAAGAATGCAGACAGTTTTTGTTTCTCTACCTCCTTTTCTTCCAAGGGTCATAACTTTTTTTTTTTTTTTATTTTTTATTTTTCCTTCCACACAGCCGTAAGAGGTGCTTTTATTTTTATTATTTTTTTGGGAGCTGAATTGTAGTTTGCTTGACATCATTCACTCTACTATAAAATGTAATTAAAATATAAAATAAATATAAAATATATCTCGGAGAATACTCAGTTTCTTCCTGAAAATGATTGCAATCACAAATTCTTTGGTATTATTATCTTCATTTATTTTTCTTGCAATGAAAAAACACGAAAGAGAATGAAACAAAAATCAAATCATTGATCATTTCACACAAAACTCCAAAAATGGGCCAGACAAAAGTATTGGCACCCTTAGCCTAATACTTGGTTGCACAACCTTTTAGCCAAAATTACTTGGAACAACCGCTTCCGGTAACCATCAATGAGTTTCTTACAATGCTCTGCTGGAATTTTAGACCATTCTTCTTTGGCAAACTGCTCCAGGTCCCTGAGATGTGAAGGGTGCCTTCTCCAAACTGCCATTGTGAGATCTCTCCACAGGTGTTCTATGGAATTCAGGTCTGGACTCATTGCTGGCCACTTTAGTAGTCTCCAGTGCTTCCTCTCAAACCATTTTCTAGTGCTTTTTGAAGTGTGTTTTGGGTCATTGTCCTGCTGGAAGACCCATGACCTCTGAGGGAGACCCAGCTTTCTCACACTGGGCCCTACATTATGCTGCAAAATTTGTTGGTAGTCTTCAGACTTCATAATGTTATGCACACGGTCAAGCAGTCCAGTGCCAGAGGCAGCAAAGCAACCCAAAACATCAGGGAACCTCCGCCATGTTTGACTGTAGGGACCGTGTTCTTTTCTTTGAATGCCTCTTTTTTTTTTCCTGTAAACTCTATGTTGATGGCTTTTCCCAAAAAGCTCTACTTTTGTCTCATCTGACCAGAGAACATTCTTCCAAAACGTTTTAGGCTTTCTCAGGTAAGTTTTGGCAAACTCCAGCCTGGCTTTTTTATGTCTCGGGGTAAGAAGTGGGGTCTTCCTGGGTATCCTACCATACAGTCCCTTTTCATTCATACGCCGACGGATAGTACGGGTTGACACTGTTGCACCCTCGGACTGCAGGGCAGCTTGAACTTGTTTGGATGTTAGTCGAGGTTCTTTATCCACCATCCGCACAATCTTGCGTTGAAATCTCTCGTCAATTTTTCTTTTCCTTCCACATCTAGTGAGGTTAGCCACAGTGCCATGGGCTGTACACTTCTTGATGACACTGCGCACCGTAGACACAGGAACTTTCCGGTCTTTGGAGATGGGCTTGTAGCCTTGAGATTGCTCATGCTTCCTCACAATTTGGATTCTCAAGTCCTCAGACAGTTCTTTGGCCTTCTTTCTTTTCTCCATGCTCAATGTGGTACACACAAGGACACAGGACAGAGGTGGAGTCAACTTTAATCCATGTCACCTGGCTGCAAGTGTGATTTAGTTATTGCCAACACCTGTTAGGTGCCACAGGTAAGTTACAGGTGCTGTTATTACACAAATTACAGAAGCATCACATGATTTTTCAAACAGTGCCAATACTTTTGTCCACCCCCTTTTTTATGTTTGGTGTGGAATTATATCCAATTTGGCTCTTTGACATATTTTTTTTTTTTTTTTTTTTCATTGAAGACAAATTAAATGAACATAATACCAAAGAATTCAAGAAGAAACTGAGTATTATCTGACAGAATTGCAGGGGGTGCCAATACTTTTGTCCAGCACTGTGTATGGACAGGGCCCGTAGTCGGCTGCAGCGTCTTCACTCTCCCCGGACAGGTTGATGGCGGCTGTCTTTCCCTGCACCTGTGTGTAAGTGTTTGACCCCTATGGATTCCCACGGGTGGTCCGCTCCCCAGCTTGTACGTGTCGGTAGAGCCCATTTTGCCCGCAGGCGCTGGGCCTTGGATCTCTGGCTGTTGGAGGTGGCTCTTATCCGGACGGGTTGGTCTGTTGAATTCTGACAGGACTTTGGTGGGAATGAACTCCTGAGGTCCAGACCGCAATCAGAGAATTTGACCGTTACGGCGGCTTCCGAGCCTAGTCGGGGTCTGAGTACCCTGCCTTGGTGCTTAGCTTCAATCCGCTCCCCGGTTCTGTACCAGTGGGCCACCGCCCGACCCCGGTCCTACGGTTTCGCAGACGTCCACTAACTCCTGCAGACGGCCACCACCGTCTGCCGACCTTGCTGATTGTGCCTGGGCTCCGACCCAGACACACACAGACTTTCCTCCTCTCACTTACACAGTCTACACAGTCTACTACAATCTGCTGTCTTTTCCCGCCTCCAGGCCTGTGAACTCCTTGGTGGGTGGAGCCAACCGCCTGGCTCCGCCCCCTGGTGTGGACATCAGACCCTGGAGGGAGGCAACAAGGGTTTCTGTTTGATGGGTGTTCCTAACCAGGAGAGGGGGTGTGTGTATGTGGTGTTATTCTGTGACCCCTGGGGTCCAGGGCGTCAAATATATATATTTGCCTTATTCTGTCTGTCTTGCTCCAAAATTGTCGTTACAGTGACAACTGTCTGATTGGCCGCTGGGCTCGGCCTGGCCCGCCCCCCGCATGGATTAGCCGCTCGCCCCGGCCCTCCGCACGCATCGCCCGCTCCAGCGTACACCGGCTCCCAGTACACATGTGCTGGGAGCCAGCATACACTGATGCCTCGCCCGCTCGCCCCCGCCACACGTTGGCACACTCGGCCCCGCCCCCGGCGGACATAACCTTGCGATGCTGAGATCGTGACGGAGCCGGTGTACGCTGGTAACCATGATACACATCGCGTAACTATAGGAAGCGCTTCCCTTAGTTACCCAATGTGTGTCATGGTTACCAGCGTACACCGCCTCCCGGTACACATGTGCAGGGAGCCGGCATACGCTGACGCCTCGCCTGCTCAGCCCCGCCCCCGGCACACGTTGGCACGCTCGGCCCCGCCCCCGGTGGCCCCAGCATGGGGGATGGAGCACGATGGGGGGTGCGCAGCATGGGAGATGGAGCACAATGGGGGTGTGCAGCATGGAGGATGGAACACGATGGGGGGTGCGCAGCATGGGAGATGGAGCATGATGGGGGGTGCGCAGCATGGGGGATGGACCACTATGGGGGGTGCGCAGCATGGAGGATGGAGCACAATGGGGGGTGTGCAGCATGGGGGATGGAGCACGATGGGGGGTGCGCAGCATGGGGGATGGAGCACAATGGGGGTGTGCAGCATGGAGGATGGAGCACGATGGGGGGGTGCGCAGCATGGGGGATGGAGCACGATGGGGGGTGCGCAGCATGGGGATGGAGCACGATGGGGGGTGCGCAGCATGTCGGATGGAGCACGATGGGGGGTGCGCAGCATGTCGGATGGAGCACGATGGGGGGTGCGCAGCATGTCGGATGGAGCACGATGGGGGGTGCGCAGCATGTCGGATGGAGCACGATGGGGAGTGCACAGCATGTCGGATGGAGCACGATGGGGGGTGTGCAGCATGGGGGATGGAGCACGATGGGGGGTGTGCAGCATGGGGGATGGAGCACGATGGGGGGTGCGCAGCATGGGGGATGGAGTACAATAGTGGGTGTGCAGCACGGGGGATGGAGCATGATGGGGGTGCGCAGCATGGGGGATGGAGCACGATGGGGGTGTGCAGCATGGGGATGGAGCACGATGGGGGGTGCGCAGCATGGGGGATGGAGTACAATAGTGGGTGTGCAGCATGGGGGATGGAGCATGATGGGGGTGCGCAGCATGGGGGATGGAGCACGATGGGGGTGTGCAGCATGGGGATGGAGCACGATGGGGGGTGCGCAGCATGTCGGATGGAGCACGATGGGGGGTGCGCAGCATGTCGGATGGAGCACGATGGGGGGTGCGCAGCATGTCGGATGGAGCACGATGGGGGGTGCGCAGCATGTCGGATGGAGCACGATGGGGGGTGCGCAGCATGTCGGATGGAGCACGATGGGGGGTGCGCAGCATGGGGGATGGAGCACGATGGGGGGTGCGCAGCATGGATGATGGAGCACGATGGGGAGTGCGCAGCATGGGGGATGGGAGGTGCGCAGCATGGGGGATGGAGCATGATGAGGGGTGCGCAGCATGGGGGATGGAGCATGATGGGGGGTGCGCAGCATGGGGGATGGAGCACGATGGGGGGTGCGCAGCATGGGGGATGGAGCACGATGGGGGGGTGCGCAGCATGGGGGATGGAGCACGATGGGGGTGCGCAGCATGGGGGATGGAGCACGATGGGGGTGCGCAGCATGGGGGATGGAGCACGATGGGGGGTGCGCAGCATGGGGGATGGAGCACGATGGGGGGTGCGCAGCATGGGGGATGGAGCACGATGGGGGGTGCACAGCATGGGGGATGGAGCACGATGGGGGGTGCACAGCATGGGGGATGGAGCACGATGGGGGGTGCGCAGCATGGGGGATGGAGCACGATGGGGGGTGCGCAGCATGGGGGATGGGGCACGATGGGGTGTGCGCAGCATGGGGGATGGGGCACGATGGGGGGTGCGCAGCATGGGGGATGGAGCACGATGGGGGGTGCGCAGCATGGGGGATGGAGCACGATGGGGGGTGCGCAGCATGGGGGATGGAGCACGATGGGGGGTGCGCAGCATGGGGGAAGGAGCACGATGGGGATGCGCAGCATGGGGGAAGGAGCACGATGGGGGGTGCGCAGCATGGGGGATGGAGCACGATGGGGGTGCACACTTCCCCACCAAAACACACACACACACACACACCGCCACACGCGCACCACACCACACCACACCACACACACACTGGGAACCACAAACACCGCCCTACACAGACACCCACACACACGCAGACAACGCCGCACACACACACACAACACCCAACACACAAACACCGCGCCATACATAAATATACGCACATACCGCGCAACACACACACTGCACAAAACATACCTCCCCCCCAAAACACACAAACCGCACAACACACACAGCACCACACACACAGAACGCTGCAGACACACAGCGCTCCACAAACAACGCAACACACACAACGCAACACACATACAACACCGCTCTCACCCCCCCCACCCAGACAACACCCAGAACATGTACAGTGCCCTACACAAACACTGGCAACTACACACAACAACATCTATATATAAAAAATTCAGAACTCTGTAAATCATTAGCTAAAAAAATAAGGTGTGTATGTATGTATGTATGTATGTGTGTGTGTATATATATATATATGTGTCGCCAGGGGTTAAGGAGATACCCAGAACCGGGCCAAGGGGTTGCTTCTGGAAAGGGGATCACGGTGTCGTGACCCGGTCTGTGCTCCCTGGTTCCACAATAAAAAGGGGGGTTATGTTCGTGACGCCACCCGTGGAATGTGATCAGAGATGACCACCGCTGCTGCAGAACCTCCGGGGGTGATGGAAAGCAGCTTGAGATGGGACGGCTCCCCACGGGTAGAGCCTTTTCCCCGGGGCAGTGTGTTAGTCTATGGGGGGAGTGCAGGACACGAGCACAATAAACAGGCAGACTCACGGTTTTGCAGTTTCTTTGTCCTTTACTGATGATGGTATTCAGCAGAGTACTGTCCACGGAGTCTGTGAGGGGTTCAGGGTTTCTCCCACCCAGCCGGGCCGTTTTGGCTTCCTTGCCTGCACTGTGTGTCTGTGGCCCTGCTGCGGTGTGAACTATGCAGCCTGCTCTACTCCTAGGTACCGACCTGACAGGCAACTCGAGTCCTTCCTAGTATGTTCCTGAACTCTGCGCTTGTTGCTTGTGTCTGTGGTACATGTGAAAGATCTGGAATCTTCACTTCTCTGGTGGTAGCTGTGCAGTATGTAACCTGCAGTCTCGGATCCAGCATCCGTTCTGTGTGCTCCACTGGGATGAACTCAGCAATGCTCTGTCTCCCAGGAATGTTCCTCTGTGTACGCTTTCTCCTTTCCTCAGACCCTCAGCTAGGCCTGGAATTGGTCAGTGGATCCTGAGGTGAGCTAAAGCCAGCTTCCAACCTGCAGAGATCCTGTCTCCTCAGTGCTCTGCACTGAACTTCCAAACTGAAACTACTTCTGACCATTTCCTCCCCCCCAGCAGAATGTACAGGGAAGCAGCTTGGTCTCCCCCTTCTGGCCAGGAGGTCTTGGTGTTGTGTGTGGGGAGTTAACCCTTTGTGTTGTTACTGTGGCAACCCTGGGGTGCCACATTCCCCCTTAGTGAAGAACAGTACTCCGGGACTGTGAAACAAACAAACAAGTTATCACAACAATTATATATATACAGAGTCTCAAAAGGAAAAAATACAAAAACCTTAAAGCTCAAAAAGAGTCCAAAATGTTCATAAATATATGTGTTCATACAGTATAGTCTCTGTAGGTACTGGGCTTTTGGTCTTAACGTTGCAATTAAATAAACATTTCAATCAACAAACACTTCTTAAAGGTGTCTCTACTCTGGTCGTAAGTGCAGTAGACCTCACGGCCCTCGGGCCACCAACAATGTGATCAAGTTGTAACTCTCCGTGCTGCCACCTTACACCACTCTTCTCTCACCTTTTCTGTACACTAAACTGTTACGGTTTTTCATATAAACATTATAACATATGTACATTTTATATGCAATTCCACATTAGTCTTTATATCTTGCTGGTATCTGACCCTGAGTACTACGCTGTGACCTGCGTACTGCTGGTGTACTTAGCATAATGGTGTGGGTGGAAGTGTACCTATTTGGTGTTTCTGGTACTTGTGAGGATGGTGGACTGACTGTAGGACTGGCAAGCTCACTGGGACCAGGAATCTGTTCTTCCTCTACGGTTTCAACTTCCAGTTCTTCTTGTCTTGAGACTTCTTGTGGTATGGGTTCTGATTGTGGTTCCACCACTTGAGGGAAGGCGATCATTGGGACTACTACTGCTCCATAGTAATTTGGCCATGTTTTTGGGAAATCTCCTAAGACTGTATGGAATACATCTTCTTCCTTCTTGACAGGTTGTACCTGTATGGGTAAGGTGACTTCTGGTGTCTTCAGGGTTTCAGGACACGGTTTGAGTTGATCTCTTGACACGACAGCTGATGTCCTTCCTTCATCCTTACTGATGAGACACACTTTGGGATTATCCATACTGGATGGTAAGACTGTATATGGGGTGGTTTCCCACTGATTATCCAATTTGTTTGTGCGCCGTTTCCTCTTGAGAACTTGGTCACCAGGTTGCAATGGGGTTGCTAGAGCATGCTGGTTGAAGGTTCTCTCCTGTCTTCCCCTAGCTTGTTGGAGACTTTTCTCTACGCACTCTTGTACTTGGCGATACTGCTGCTGACGTAGGGTATCCCAATTGGATTCTTGAACTTCTGCATCTGGCTTCAGAATTCCCATATCTAAATCAATTGGCAGTTTACCGGGCCTTGCACGCATAAGGTAAGCGGGGGTGCAGTTTGTAGAACTCACCGGGACATGATTGTACAAGTCCACCAAGTCTGGCAATTTCTCTGGCCATTGATTTCTTTCTGACTCTGGTAAGGTCTTCAACAGGTCAATCACAATATGGTTCATCTTCTCACATAAGCCATTTGTTTGGGGATGGTATGCTGTTGTGCGGATCTTTTTACAGCCATACATGTTACAGAATTCTTGGAAGATCTGTGATTCGAAAGCTGGACCTTGATCTGCAAGGACTTGTTCTGGGTAACCATGGGGTCTGCAAAAGCACGTCTGGAATGCTTTAGCTGCTGTTCTAGCTGTAAGGTCTTTCACGGGTACCACCACTAAGAAGCGTGAGTAATGGTCCACGATGGTTAAGGCATAGACATAGCCGGACCGGCTTGGTGACAACTTGACGTGGTCTAATGCGACTAGCTCGAGTGGTTGCTTTGTTACTATGGACTGGAGTGGAGCTCTCTGGTTCTGTTGATCCTTTCTTCTGAGGTTGCACGGTCCGCATTTTCTACACCAATCTTCAATTGATTTTCTCATGCCAACCCAGTAGAATCTTTCTCTTAAGAGCACTTCCAACTTTTTCCAACCAAAATGACCAGCACCGTCGTGGTAAGCTTCCAGAACCATCTTGACGTCTCTCTTGGGCACGATGATCTGCCAGACCAACTCATGTGTTTTTGGATTGGTGTGCCTTCTACAGAGCTTCCCTTGGTACAGGAACAATTTACCTCTCTCCTTCCAGAGATGTTGCGTCTCAGCTGGGGCATTCTTATTAGGGTATGCACCTTGTTGTGTAAGCAGTTCTTTCACTAGCTTCACAGCTGGATCGCTGTCTTGTGTGTCAGCCCATCCGTGGTGTGCCAATGGGTTGAGAGTTGCCTGCTGTTGTTTTTGGTAGACACTCGGTTGATACTGTCCCACCTTAGGACGGTGAAAGGCCGGCAGCTCAATTTCTTCCAGTCCCTCCGGTTCCTCTTCCACGTTCCCCGAGTGTGGCATCCGGGATAAGGCATCTGCATTCCCATTCTTGTGGCCTGCCCTGTACTTGATGACAAAGTTGTAGTTTGACAGTCGGGCTATCCATCGCTGTTCCAGTGCACCTAATTTTGCAGAGTCCAGGTGGGTCAATGGATTGTTGTCAGTAAAGATGGTAAATTCTGCAGCTGCCAGGTAGTGTTTGAAACGCTCTGTTACAGCCCAAACTACTGCCAGTAGTTCTAACTTGAAGGAGCTGTAATTCTCTGGGTTTCTTTCTGTAGGCCGGAGCTTCCTGCTTGCAAAGGCAATAACTTTCTCCTTGCCTTCCTGCTTTTGAGACAATACTGCTCCCAGTCCTACGTTGCTGGCATCCGTGTACAAAATGAAGGGTTGATGGTAATCTGGATATGCCAGAATCTCTTCTCCTGTCAGTGCCCACTTCAACTTCTTAAAGGACTCTTCTCTCTCATCACTCCACTGGAAAGGAGGATTTCGGGCTGCAGACTTCTTTGACTGTCCTACCAGGATGTCTTGTAGGGGAGCTGCTAGCTTCGTGAACCCTTTTATAAATCTTCTATAGTAGCCCACCAGTCCCAGGAATTGCCTCACCTCTTTCACGCTGGTGGGTCTCGGCCAATCTCTGATCACGGTAACTTTTTCAGGATCTGGTGCTACCCCTTCTGAGCTCACGACATGTCCCAGGTACTGTACCCTTGGCTTTAGAAGGTGACACTTGGATGGCTTGATTTTCATGCCATATCCAGATAAGGCTTCAAACACTTCTGCCAGGTCTTGTAGATGCTGTTCATAGGTCTTGGAGTAGACTATGACGTCATCCAGGTACAGGAGGACAGTTTCAAAGTTCTTATGTCCTAGGCAGCACTCCATCAGTCGCTGGAAGGTTCCAGGTGCGTTGCAGAGTCCAAACGGCATACAATTGAACTCACAGAGGCCCATCGGCGTGGTGAACGCTGTCTTCTCCTTGTCAGCCTCTGCCACAGGAACTTGCCAATACCCACTAGTCAGATCTAGGTTGGAAAAGTAAGTAGCGGATTTTAATGCAGCCAATGACTCTTCTATCCTAGGTAATGGGTATGCATCCTTGTGTGTAATGCGGTTGATCCGTCTGTAGTCTACACACATCCTCATGGTCCCGTCTTTTTTCTTAACTAGCACTAGTGGGGCTGCCCAGGGGCTACAACTGTCTCTTATGACCCCTGCTTCTTTCATTTCTTTGAGCATGTCTTTGGCGCATTGGTAGTGAGCCGGTGGTACTGGTCTATACCTCTCCTTTATGGGTGGATGGTTACCAGTGGGTATAGTGTGCTCTACCCCTTTGATCTGCCCAAAGTCTAATGGGTGTTTGCTGAATATTTGTTCATATTCATTCACTACCCTGTATACTCCATGCTTTTGATGGGAGGGTGTAGAATCGGTACCTACATGTAGCTTTTGGCACCAATCCTCCAGCTTTCCCTCTGAGCCATTGTCCTCCGCCTGATTTGACGGCTTCAAGGGCTCAACGGTGGTGATGGCGTTGTTATCAACCGTATATAGCTTAGCCATGGTAGCATACTTTGGTAGGGTGACCTCATCTTCCCCACAATTTAGAAGGCGTATTGGCACTCTTCCCCTGTGTACCTCAACTATTCCTCTGGCCGTCAGTACAGTGGGCCTACTGTCTGAGTACACGGGTTCTACCAGGGCCTGATAGTCTCGCCCTCTGATGCCTATTGCGGCTCTACACCAGACCAGCATTTCTGTTTTGGGAGGAATTACAATAGGTATTGGGTCACTTACCCTTGCACTGCCAATTTCACCTCCTGACATTTCTACCTGCTGCTTCAGCATCAAGGCTTTAATTTCCTTCTGCAGGAGTCTCTGTTGCCCAGGTTTGGCAGTCTCGACGATCTGCTGCAAGACAGTAATTACCTCTGCAAAACAATTTTCAATTACATTCATTCCTAGCAGCATAGTTGGTTCACGTTCTCGTCGGTCAACATCAACAATGATAATACCCTGATTCTGCAATTCTACTCTCCCAATCTTAATGGTCATTTCTCTGAAACCAACCTGTGGTACTAATTCACCATTGCTAGCCCATATATTCAATGCAACATTAGATGGACCACTGCTAACGTCTGAATCAGCCCAGTACCTCTTATAAAGGACATGCGGAATTGATGATATTTGGGAACCAGTGTCCAGCAAGGCGTTGAGCGGAATGCCATCCAGCACGATGGGGATGACTGGACGTCCCCCCACATACTTGTCGTGCCAGGGTGAAGGACCTTGAGAGTTCATTCCTGAGGAGCGGCCCGCCTCCCCAGGGGATCCCCATTTAAAGCACATTCACGGGCAAAGTGACCTGGCTCATTGCAACGGCGGCAAATGGGCTGTCCATCCGGCTGGTAGCGGTCGCTGGGTCGTCCTCTCGTCGCTTGGTATCTCCTAGGCCTCATCCATGGGACATCCTCCTTGCTGGTCGCCAGCTCAATCTTGGGTGCAGACTTGGATCCACGCAGCTCCTGGACGATTCTAGCCATGGAAGCAACAGTGTCTGTAAGGGCTTCAAGCTTTTGATGTAGAGCCTCATTAGTGATGGGCTCCAGGTGGTTAGCAGCAGCCGCTGACATGGCCGATGTCACCGGCACTACTGGCTGCTGGGGTGCCACTGTAAGGTGTTGAACAGAGTCTATATCCTGCGGCTCCTCCACCTGCTGGAGGCGGATGGCTCTATCCTTTAGCTGGGCAAATGTTAGTCCTGGATCCTGGATCACCATCATGCTCAGTTGTCCCCGGTGGGAAGGGGATGAGAGTCCATCCAGGAATTGGTCTATCAGCAGCTTATCTGCTCCAGGGGCTAAGGCAGGTTCTGCTAATTTAAGTGCTCTGAACGCCTCCTGCAAGTTTAAGGCAAAGTCTCTTGCGCTCTCTCTAGGTTTTTGCTTGCATCCAAAGAACCTCATTTTAGCCCGGCTGCCAGCAGTGGATTCAAAAGCTGCTTTTAGTCCAGCTATTATATACTCTACAGTGTCCTTTGCATCGTCCGGCCAGGATGTAGCCTCCCGCTGGGCATTGCCAGTTAACTGTCCCATAAGCATACCAACACGCTGAGCTTCTGTCAGGGGGTACATGCTGTAGTAGATTTTTAGCTTTCCGATAAAGTCATTAAGTGTGTTGGGCTCACCTGAGTACTGTGGCAGCCACACTGCACCCGGGGTGTACGGCATCAGGAACGGCATGATAGGTGCCGCTGCACCGCCGGGCACAACAGCGTCTCCCTGCTGCGACATCTTTGCGCCCCCTTAGTTAATTTCACCAGTCTTCTTGACAGCAAGCCTGGGACACTTTTCTGCGTTTTCGTTCGGGTCGCAGCACCGAGCGCACCTCCTCTGCAAGCAGTGGGCGGAGTCTTAGTTTAGGCGCGATGTTTTCCCGCGCGTAGCAGCTAATGGCGCGATTAAAGATGGCGCCTGGAAAATTTTACCAATGATGTTTTTGGATTTTTCCAGGTATCTTTGCAAAGTTTAAAGTCCGTTCTTTGTTGCAACAATTCACAGTGCAAGTCTTTTATGCGATGCAATAAGTCTTTACAGGCACACGTCACCCGGGTTGCAGCCGGGTCCAGTCCGCATCCTGTTCGTGACGCCAAAGTTGTGTCGCCAGGGGTTAAGGAGATACCCAGAACCGGGCCAAGGGGTTGCTTCTGGAAAGGGGATCACGGTGTCGTGACCCGGTCTGTGCTCCCTGGTTCCACAATAAAAAGGGGGGTTATGTTCGTGACGCCACCCGTGGAATGTGATCAGAGATGACCACCGCTGCTGCAGAACCTCCGGGGGTGATGGATGGCAGCTTGAGATGGGACGGCTCCCCACGGGTAGAGCCTTTTCCCCGGGGCAGTGTGTTAGTCTATGGGGGGAGTGCAGGACACGAGCACAATAAACAGGCAGACTCACGGTTTTGCAGTTTCTTTGTCCTTTACTGATGATGGTATTCAGCAGAGTACTGTCCACGGAGTCTGTGAGGGGTTCAGGGTTTCTCCCACCCAGCCGGGCCGTTTTGGCTTCCTTGCCTGCACTGTGTGTCTGTGGCCCTGCTGCGGTGTGAACTATGCAGCCTGCTCTACTCCTAGGTACCGACCTGACAGGCAACTCGAGTCCTTCCTAGTATGTTCCTGAACTCTGCGCTTGTTGCTTGTGTCTGTGGTACAGGTGAAAGATCTGGAATCTTCACTTCTCTGGTGGTAGCTGTGCAGTATGTAACCTGCAGTCTCGGATCCAGCATCCGTTCTGTGTGCTCCACTGGGATGAACTCAGCAATGCTCTGTCTCCCAGGAATGTTCCTCTGTGTACTCTTTCTCCTTTCCTCAGACCCTCAGCTAGGCCTGGAATTGGTCAGTGGATCCTGAGGTGAGCTAAAGCCAGCTTCCAACCTGCAGATCCTGTCTCCTCAGTGCTCTGCACTGAACTTCCAAACTGAAACTACTCCTGACCATTTCCTCCCTCCACCAGAATATACAGGGAAGCAGCTTGGTCTCCCCCTTCTGGCCAGGAGGTCTTGGTGTTGTGTGTGGGGAGTTAACCCTTTGTGTTGTTACTGTGGCAACCCTGGGGTGCCACATATATATATATTTAGTTGCTGCATCTTCGCAACCAAAAAAAAGCAATTACCACATTGTATAAATCCAAAAATTAGATATGATCTACATCTCGGCAAAAAACAAACTCTCATCCAACTCCATTGATGAATAAATAAAGTTATAGATCCCAGAAAATGTCAATTTTTTTTTTTATTTACAGAGTTCTGAATATTTTTTTAAACCACTAAAAATATAGATATATATATATATATATGCCCCTTAAGGTAGGAAGGAGATGAACCCTAGTGCCATCTATTGGAAGTAGGACGTGCATACATACATACATACATGCGTACGTATATATATATATATATATATATATATATATATATATATATATATATATATATATATATATATAATATATAATATATATGTGTGTATATATATATATATATAATATATATATGTATATATATATATATTATATCAGAAAAAGTGTGAGTAGGGTGCTAAGTAATGAAGGGACCAGATAATGACTGGATCTCTACAGATTGGTAAACTATAGGGTGGAGAAAACTGAGATCTGGTCAGAATAATGGCACAGAAATGCATGGGGGGGTCCCAGTTTCTAGACCACCATCATCTAACTGTTATGATTTGGCTTATCGATATTATTGGAGGGCATCCCCTTTAAATGACCCCTTTTCTTGCCATGCTCTAATACATATAAAATATGTGAGGGATGTAAAGTTAAACGTTAACCTAAAGTTATTTTCCAGACTATTCTAGGAATTTACTTAAGTGTCACTTTTTAGGCTGGCCGGAGCCGGAGGCAATGGTACAGCCAGCGCTGTGTATGTGCCGCCTCCGGGTCATAGGATTATATACACATCTAATAAACACCCAATCATGTGCTATACCTGGATGTTATAAGTGTCTGCCGTCACCTGAAGAAAATGTACTCAAAAATGGTAAATCTTTAGTGTTTCTGATATTTCTTCCTGACTTTCCTTGTGCCTCTGTCCCGCCGCGGCCCTGCCTTCTGTCCCGCCGCGGCCCTGCCTTCTGTCCCGCCGCGGCCCTGCCTTCTGTCCCGCCGCGGCCCTGCCTTCTGTCCCGCCGCGGCCCTGCCTTCTGTCCCGCCGCGGCCCTGCCTTCTGTCCCGCCGCGGCCCTGCCCTCTGTCCCGCCGCGGCCCTGCCCTCTGTCCCGCCGCGGCCCTGCCCTCTGTCCCGCCGCGGCCCTGCCCTCTGTCCCGCCGCGGCCCTGCCCTCTGTCCCGCCGCGGCCCTGCCCTCTGTCCCGCCGCGGCCCTGCCCTCTGTCCCGCCGCGGCCCTGCCCTCTGTCCCGCCGCGGCCCTGCCCTCTGTCCCGCCGCGGCCCTGCCCTCTGTCCCGCCGCGGCCCTGCCCTCTGTCCCGCCGCGGCCCTGCCCTCTGTCCCGCCGCGGCCCTGCCCTCTGTCCCGCCGCGGCCCTGCCCTCTGTCCCGCCGCGGCCCTGCCCTCCGTCCCGCCGCGGCCCTGCCCTCCGTCCCGCCGCGGCCCTGCCCTCCGTCCCGCCGCGGCCCTGCCCTCCGTCCCGCCGCGGCCCTGCCCTCCGTCCCGCCGCGGCCCTGCCCTCCGTCCCGCCGCGGCCCTGCCCTCCGTCCCGCCGCGGCCCTGCCCTCTGTCCCGCCGCAGCGTACTGACAGTTCAATTCTGACCCTAGTCCTCTTTTTACCTTGAAAAACCCTACCTTAGTTAGGCAATTATTAAATCAAATCTGTCGCCAGGCTTTTTGTCATCTAATCTGAGAGCAGCATAATCTAGGGACAGAGATCCTGATTCCAGCAATGAGTCACTTACTGAGCTGCTTGCTGCAGTTTTGATAGATCTACTGTAGATAAAACTCTGATTTTATCAGGTCTCTGAATCCCGAGCTCTGTATAACCCTGACCATGCCACTGAGTGGCATCTTGCTGTGTACCCTGGGCATAGGCAGAAAGCTGCCAATCAGTAGTGTAGGCGGGTTATACCGAGGTCATAATAATAGGGCAGCACAATTACCAATATGGTGGGTAATTGTGCCTTTATTGCTGTAAAGGCCATTTTAGACTATGTTCACAAGGTGCATTTTTTTTTTCTTCAAACTTTATTTAACATGTACTGTTGACAAATGACATAAAAAAAAAACTGCGAAAAAACCTCATCAAAAACGGGTGTTGGGAAGCAGATTTTTTGCGCTAATAGAGTAGGTTTTGGCTGCTGAAAAACCCCAATGTGTGAAGACGGCCTTACACTGCTTTATAATGCCTGATCTTTGGCCTTTGCTGCCATATTTACAATCAGCCCCATCACTGTCAACATCTTTCTGTGTACACAGGCGCCACGTGCTGCCAGTATTGTGCAGGTTTATTTATTTTACTAGTTTATATAGCGCTATTAATTCCACAGCGGTTCACATACTTCATCATCCCATCAGGTATTACAATCTACATTCCCTATCACTATGTCTTTGTGTGTAGGAGGAAACCATAAAAACACCCACGAACACGGGGAGAACATACAAACTCCGGGCAGATGTTGACTTTGGTATCATTTGATCTCAGGATTCCAGTGCTGCCTGACTGCAGTGCTAACCACTGAGCCACGTGCTGTCTGACAACAAAGCAGCAGGGCTAACCACTGAGCCACGTGCTGTCTGACAACAAAGCAGCAGTGCTAACCACTGAGCCACGTGCTGCCTGACAACAAAGCAGCAGTGCTAACCACTGAGCCACGTGCTGCCTGACAACAAAGCAGCAGTGCTAACCACTGAGCCACGTGCTGCCTGACAACAAAGCAGCAGTGCTAACCACTGAGCCACGTGCTGCCTGACAACAAAGCAGCAGTGCTAACCACTGAGCCACGTGCTGCCTGACAACAAAGCAGCAGTGCTAACCACTGAGCCACGTGCTGCCTGACAACAAAGCAGCAGTGCTAACCACTGAGCCACGTGCTGCCTGACAACAAAGCAGCAGTGCTAACCACTGAGCCACGTGCTGCCTGACAACAAAGCAGCAGTGCTAACCACTGAGCCACGTGCTGCCTGACAACAAAGCAGCAGTGCTAACCACTGAGCCACGTGCTGCCTGACAACAAAGCAGCAGGGCTAACCACTGAGCCACGTGCTGCCTGACAACAAAGCAGCAGGGCTAACCACTGAGCCACGTGCTGCCTGACAACAAAGCAGCAGTGCTAACCACTGAGCCACGTGGTGCCTGACAACAAAGCAGCAGTGCTAACCACTGAGCCACGTGGTGCCTGACAACAAAGCAGCAGTGCTAACCACTGAGCCACGTGCTGCCTGACAACAAAGCAGCAGTGCTAACCACTGAGCCACGTGGTGCCTGACAACAAAGCAGCAGTGCTAACCACTGAGCCACGTGCTGCCTGACCACTGGTGGACACTGAAGAAAAGCGCTGGAAGGAGAATGAAAGATTGAACATTGCTGAAGTAATTCCCCAGCAAATCCTATGGGTTTGAAAAAATGCTGTGCACACACTGCGGGTTTTTTTTTATACCCGCGGATTTTCCGCTGTGGAATTAATGAGCATGTCACTTTATTTTCCGCAAGTACCTACGGTTTTTGCCATAGATAATGGTAAAAACCGCGGGGACCAACTTGCGGAAAATCCTCGGTAAATCCGCGGCAAATCGCAGCAAAAGCATGGGTGTGGTTTTACCGCGGTATTTACTGTGGGTGTGGGATTCTTTCAGAGTGTCCGTTTTTTTTCTTAAGAAAAAGGCACTTTCTAGTCCGCACATAGCCTTACCGTCCCAGAGGACCCTGCCTTACACCTGGATGCAGCACCCTTAGGGTCAGGTTCTTCTCTTCAGTAGCGCACCGCACCTATGTCTCTGCTTCCTGTTTGCCCAGTGCTCTCCTGAAGATCGGCGGTTCGGACCCAGGACTCTTCTGCTCCACACTGTGCACTCCTGAAGATCGGCGGTTCGGGTCCAGGACTCTTCTGCTCCGCACTGTGCGCTCCTGAAGATCGGCGGTTCGGGTCCAGGACTCTTCTGCTCCGCACTGTGCACCCCTGAAGATCGGCGGTTCGGGTCCAGGACTCTTCTGCTCCGCACTGTGCACCCCTGAAGATCGGCGGTTCGGGTCCAGGATTCTTCTGCTCCGCACTGTGCACCCCTGAAGATCGGCGGTTCGGGTCCAGGACTCTTCTGCTCCGCACTGTGTGCTCCTGAAGATCGGCGGTTCGGGTCCAGGACTCTTCTGCTCCGCACTGTGCGTTCCTGAAGATCGGCGGTTCGGGTCCAGGACTCTTCTGCTCCGCACTGTGCACCCCTGAAGATCGGCGGTTTGGGTCCAGGACTCTTCTGCTCCGCACTGTGCACCCCTGAAGATCGGCGGTTCGGGTCCAGGATTCTTCTGCTCCGCACTGTGCACCCCTGAAGATCGGCGGTTCGGGTCCAGGACTCTTCTGCTCCGCACTGTGTGCTCCTGAAGATCGGCGGTTCGGGTCCAGGACTCTTCTGCTCCGCACTGTGCGTTCCTGAAGATCGGCGGTTCGGGTCCAGGACTCTTCTGCTCCGCACTGTGCTCCCCTGAAGATCGGCGGTTCGGGTCCAGGACTCTTCTGCTCCGCACTGTGCGCTCCTGAAGATCGGCGGGTCGGGTCCAGGACTCTTCTGCTCCGCACTGTGCTCCCCTGAAGATCGGCGGTTCTGGCCCAGGACTCTTCTGCTCCGCACTGTGCTCCCCTGAAGATCGGCGGTTCTGGCCCAGGACTCTTCTGCTCCGCACTGTGCACTCCTGAAGATCGGCGGTTTGGGTCCAGGACTCTTCTGCTCCGCACAGTGCGCTCCTGAAGATCGGCGGTTCGGGTCCAGGACTCTTCTGCTCCGCACTGTGCGCTCCTGAAGATCGGCGGTTCGGGTCCAGGACTCTTCTGCTCCGCACAGTGCTCCCCCTGAAGATCGGCGGTTCGGACCCAGGACTCTTCTGCTCCACACTGTGCACTCCTGAAGATCGGCGGTTCGGGTCCAGGACTCTTCTGCTCCGCACTGTGTGCTCCTGAAGATCGGCGGTTCGGGTCCAGGACTCTTCTGCTCCGCACTGTGCACCCCTGAAGATCGGCGGTTCGGGTCCAGGACTCTTCTGCTCCGCACTGTGCACCCCTGAAGATCGGCGGTTCGGGTCCAGGATTCTTCTGCTCCGCACTGTGCACCCCTGAAGATCGGCGGTTCGGGTCCAGGACTCTTCTGCTCCGCACTGTGTGCTCCTGAAGATCGGCGGTTCGGACCCAGGACTCTTCTGCTCCGCACAGTGCGCTCCTGAAGATCGGCGGTTCGGGTCCAGGACTCTTCTGCTCCGCACTGTGCGTTCCTGAAGATCGGCGGTTCGGGTCCAGGACTCTTCTGCTCCGCACTGTGCGCTCCTGAAGATCGGCGGGTCGGGTCCAGGACTCTTCTGCTCCGCACTGTGCTCCCCTGAAGATCGGCGGTTCTGGCCCAGGACTCTTCTGCTCCGCACTGTGCGCTCCTGAAGATCGGCGGTTTGGGTCCAGGACTCTTCTGCTCCGCACAGTGCGCTCCTGAAGATCGGCGGTTCGGGTCCAGGACTCTTCTGCTCCTCACTGTGCTCCCCTGAAGATCGGCGGTTCGGGTCCAGGACTCCTCTGCTCCGCACTGTGTGCGCTCTGATGCATCTTTGGAGAAGTGTAGAGAAGCCTATACCTGCTGGATCCAGCAATCCGGTCAGCTGCAGAGCAGCGCTTACAATTGTACACAAATAGCTTACAAGCGTTCGCTCCTTGCCGGGACCCCACCCCTCTGAGGTGGCTGGTAACCTTGGTGACACACTGTAAATTATAAAATGAAAAAGCCATTGGGTTGTTAGTTGTTAGTTTCTACTAGCCCTTTAATATTTAATAAGAGGAGACACTGCAGGATAATGGCGCACTGTACGCTGCCTTCTTTGTGATCTATTGGCCAGGTGACTGTCTGGCTTCTTCTAATAGAACCCTATGAGCACCCTCAATATACACGTCAGTAAATTTCTTGGTATACACCAAATGTAAAAGCGTGAGAACCCGCAGCGGAGGTGAGCGTGCAGCATGCAGGGCCTCATCACCAGCGGGTGCTAGAATTACACTCCGTCTTTCACAATCCATCATCAGAGGAATAACCGGCTCCAGTGAAAGTGATTTTGATACATCTGTCACTTCCCTGGGGAGCAGGACTCCTGCGCACTGTACACCTGCCTACCTTCCATATTGTTATAGCGGATGAATTGGGTCAGGCCCCCGGTGTCCTGCACCGCTGATAGAACGGCTGTTCCTATATAGGGAAGTGTGAAACATCATGAAAGGGACTTGCCAGGTTTTTGCCACCTATCAGCGTAACATAAGGAGTAAAACCCTGATGTCAGCAACTGTCACTGGGCTGCCAGCTTTAGTTTTGATAATCTCCTGCTGATAAAATATTATCACTAGAGAAGAGTAGCTACTAGTGATGAGCGGGCACTGCCATGCTCGGGTGCTCAGTACTGGGAACTAGTGATGAGCGGGCACTACCATGCTCGGGTGCTCAGTACTGGGAACTAGTGATGAGCGGGCACTACCATGCTCGGTACTCATAACTAGTGATGAGCGAGCACTACCATGCTCGGGTGCTCAGTACTAGTAACTAGTGATGAGTGAGCACTACCATGCTCGGGTGTTCGGTACTCGTAACTAGTGATGAGTGGGCACTACCATGCTCGGGTGCTCAGTACTCGTAACTAGTGATGAGTGGGCACTACCATGCTCGGGTGCTCAGTACTCGTAACTAGTGATGAGCGGGGCACTACCATGCTCAGTACTTGAAACGAGAAGGTTGGACTGACTCAACTTGAGTATAATGGAAGATCTTCTGGAAAAATGCTTGAGTTTCCCATTAACTTGCATTATTCTCAGTACATGAGTCGAGTCTGTCCGACCTTCTCAATTTAAGTCCTGAGCATGGTAGTGCTCTCTCATCACTACTAGCTGCCATTAAATCTTCCATATTCACACTCTGGCTGTCCCCATGGATTGGCAGATTTCCGCCATTCAATAATGTAGCTGGGGTTACACAGAGCTCATTATTGAGAGGACTAGCAGAGCTGCAGCCGAGAAAATTGATTTTACCAATACTTCAGCAAACAGCCCCAGTAAGTGACACATCGCTGGTAGCTGGATCTCTGTCTCTATATTATGCTGCTTTCAGATGGTATGTGTATATGTATGTACAGTTAGGTCAAGAAATATTTGGACAGTGACACAAGTTTTGTTATTTTAGCTGTTTACAAAAACATGTTCAGAAATACAATTATATATATAATATGGGCTGAAAGTGCACACTCCCAGCTGCAATATGAGAGTTTTCACATCCAAATCGGAGAAAGGGTTTAGGAATCATAGCTCTGTAATGCATAGCCTCCTCTTTTTAAAGGGACCAAAAGTAATTGGACAAGGGACTCTAAGGGCTGTAATTAACTCTGAAGGCGTCTCCCTCCTTAACCTGTAATCAATGAAGTAGTTAAAAGGTCTGGGGTTGATTACAGGTGTGTGGTTTTGCATTTGGAAGCTGTTGCTGTGACCAGACAACATGCGGTCTAAGGAACTCTCAATTTAGGTGAAGCAGAACATCCTGAGGCTGAAAAAAAAGAAAAAATCCATCAGAGAGATAGCAGACATGCTTGGAGTAGCAAAATCAACAGTCGGGTACATTCTGAGAAAAAAGGAATTGACTGGTGAGCTTGGGAACTCAAAAAGGCCTGGGCGTCCACGGATGACAACAGTGGTGGATGATCGCCGCATACTTTCTTTGGTGAAGAAGAACCCGTTCACAACATCAACTGAAGTCCAGAACACTCTCAGTGAAGTAGGTGTATCTGTCTCTAAGTCAACAGTAAAGAGAAGACTCCATGAAAGTAAATACAAAGGGTTCACATCTAGATGCAAACCATTCATCAATTCCAAAAATAGACAGGCCAGAGTTAAATTTGCTGAAAAACACCTCATGAAGCCAGCTCAGTTCTGGAAAAGTATTCTATGGACAGATGAGACCAAGATCAACCTGTACCAGAATGATGGGAAGAAAAAAGTTTGGAGAAGAAAGGGAACGGCACATGATCCAAGGCACACCACATCCTCTGTAAAACATGGTGGAGGCAACGTGATGGCATGGGCATGCATGGCTTTCAATGGCACTGGGTCACTTGTGTTTATTGATGACATAACAGCAGACAAGAGTAGCCGGATGAATTCTGAAGTGTACCGGGATATACTTTCAGCCCAGATTCAGCCAAATGCCGCAAAGTTGATCGGACGGCGCTTCATAGTACAGATGGACAATGACCCCAAGCATACAGCCAAAGCTACCCAGGAGTTCATGAGTGCAAAAAGTGGAACATTCTGCAATGGCCAAGTCAATCACCAGATCTTAACCCAATTGAGCACGCATTTTACTTGCTCAAATCCAGACTTAAGACGGAAAGACCCACAAACAAGCAAGACCGGAAGGCTGCGGCTGTAAAGGCCTGGCAAAGCATTAAGAAGGAGGAAACCCAGCGTTTGGTGATGTCCATGGGTTCCAGACTTAAGGCAGTGATTGCCTCCAAAGGATTCGCAACAAAATATTGAAAATAAAAATATTTTGTTTGGGTTTGGTTTATTTGTCCAATTACTTTTGACCTCCTAAAATGTGGAGTGTTTGTAAAGAAATGTGTACAATTCCTACAATTTCTATCAGATATTTTTGTTCAAACCTTCAAATTAAACGTTACAATCTGCACTTGAATTCTGTTGTAGAGGTTTCATTTCAAATCCAATGTGGTGGCATGCAGAGCCCAACTCGCCAAAATTGTGTCGCTGTCAAAATATTTCTGGACCTAACTGTATGTATGTATGTATGTATGTATGTATGTATGTATGTATATCTATCTATACTCACCCCCTCAAAAAAAAGAAAGAAAGGGAAACTCCTCCTGCCCCTTAACATCTGAACAGTCCTATAAACTATAGTGGGAATGTGAAAAACCTGGATAGAGCATGTTCATTAAAACCGGGTCTGGAGGTTTGGAAAGGTTTGGAGGGGGAGAGCATGACCTGAATTCTCGCTGGAGCCCATCTTCTGTCCCTTGCTTCCCGTTATGTCCATTGTATCTTCATAAACCCGGCTCCGAAGCTGCAAAATCTCCCTCCTCAGACTAAACATGAGTCGCATGTAACTCTATATACTGCCTCATTTAGAGGACCCCCTCTTATTCAGAGCAATTTTCAGTAACCCCCCCCCCCCCCCCATGTATTATAGATACTGATATTTTTTTTATTTATTTTTTTGTTTAGAAGACTCCCCCCCCCCCCCCCCCCCCCACCCCCTTAAAGGAGTTGACTCAAAATTTCATAGAAAAGTAATCACATTAAAAATTGATTTCTCTGTATATACGGTCGTGGTCCAAGGCTTTAGCACTGCCACGTGTTTCCTTTAACTGCAAATTTTGGTTTTGACACCTTTCTGCTTCAGTGTTTTTCGATCTTTCAGGCCCCGTTCCCACGATCAGTGTCCGTTGTTTTCTGACCATCTCTGCACCTTTAGTTTACTTGCATTTTTTAATTTTTTTTTTTTATTGCGCTTCTATCATGTTTTTTGTCTTTCTTTAATTAAAGCTGTTTTGTATGCTGAAACTTCCTGGTATTGACGTAATTCAGTGCGGATTACATGTGTTTTTGATGGTTTTTCACTGTGTAAAATCACCCTGTGTGTTTCTAACCTGTGGAATTTCTGCATCTAATGCAAGTCTATGGGGAAAATCCGCACAGAAAACTGAACGTTCCCGCAAGAGAAATTGACGTGTTGCGAATTGGAAAAACTCGCCGCGGTTCAGATAGTAGCGCCCCTGAATCCCTCAGGGCACTATTAGGTACTGCATCCTGTCATAGATGCAGGGCCTACCCACAGGGACCTGGAAGACCAGTGCCGGTAACACCAAAACATATAACATCCTCAGTTCCCTCGCCCAATCTGGGGTGACTGATTAGTTGGGGACCCAATGGATGGCCACCTAGGGGTGGACCCGATCCAGTCCACTAGCCAACAACCGGGGGGGATGGAGAGAGACCGCAGTTCAATCAGTAGTGACAGTAGTAGGAGATGGACGTGTCTCGAGACGAGGTCATGTAGCAGTAACCTGACTGGTACAGGAGAGTGGTTGCCAGGGAGGGTACGACGAGGTACCCCTGGAACCAAAGCAGCAACGGGGCACAGGGCCCTAGGTTAGGTGAACGCTTCAAGCTGCCTGACAAATACCTGCACAGTGAGGGGACCATCCAGGACCTCACTGACCCAAGAATCCACGGGCACCAGCAGTAAGGAGAGAACCATGGATTGGGACAGACCACCGACCCTACAGTGCTCACACTGCCCGCCGTACGGACCGGAGCCTGACGACCAACAGGTGTGGACTCCCAGATGCTCCAAGCTATGGGGTTCCACTAAATAAGTGAGAGGTGCAGGGGAAAGAAGCCAACAGGTTACCACACCGGCACTGGGACTACAGGGACCAGGGGTCTGAACCAGCCGTCCAGTATTACCATCGCTGTGAGTAAACAACAGTTGCACTGCATTCCCATCGTGTGGTCTCCGTTCTTCCCACGCCGCACCCCGTCGTCTACACCCTGGGGCTCAGCCCTACTTGCGGAGGGCCCAACATCCCAGCTGCTATCACCACCAGCCCCAGTGGCCATATACTGTGCAGCGGCGGCTTCAACTACCTAGCCGCAACCCGCAAGTGGCGTCACGACCCCCAGGGTCATGGAACCGGGCAACGGCCATTACACAACTGTGACACAGCATCCCCGTATATATACGGCCCGGGACCGAGTATCGCATAGCCCTGGGGCGAGTGAAGATTGCACAGCATTAAAAAAAGCACAGACTGCAGGACATTTCTATTAATCCTATCAACTTTACCTGTACTGTAAAATGTAACATTTTACCCAGTGTCAAAAACATGAGTAAGGCTACGTTCACACTTGCGTTGAACGGCGTCTGTTGCATTGCGTTGTGTGACGGATGCAACAGATGCGTTGCATATAGTGGCACAACGGATGCAACGGATCGTACAAAACAACGGAAAGCTTTTTTTTTTTTTTTTCTTCTCTACAGTTTTACCGGCAGCAGACTATTGTGAACGATCAACTGAGTGCTCTCCCATGCCGGCGGCCGGTCGATCAGCTGATCGTTCGGCCGCTGAGAATGTGTGCGGGCGGCGGAGTGCAGAGTGGGTGGAGCCGAGCAGGCCATGGCGCTAAGGACGTGTGTGTGTGTGTGTGTGTGTGTGTGTGTGTGTGTGTGTGTGTACGTACATACATACGGAGTGTGGGAGGGGGAGGAGCCAAGCGGGGAAGTGTCGGGCTCCCTGCACACGTAGCGAGGGTAAATATCGGCAAAGCACTTTGCTTGGTTACCCGATATTTACCTTGGTTACGGGTGCAGGGAGCCAGAGAGAGCATGCGCAGTGAAATCCTACAGATTGCGCTGCTCAAAAAAAGTTACATGCTGCGTTCCGCCCGGTGCAGCGTCAAAATAACGACGCTGCGTCGTCCAGCGGATGCAACGCTGACACGTGCATTACAGTGCATCGTCCATACAAGTCTATCAAGAATAGCGCAGTGCCTTAACGGACTGCGCTATTCTCCATAGTGACGGACTGCGCTGAACGCAAGTGTGAAAGTACCCTAACACTGCTGGTGGGGACCAGCCCTTAGGCCTCCTTCACACATCTGTGTCTCTGGTACGTGTGACGTCCGTTTTCACACTCATAGACCCATTAAAATCAATGGTTTTGCGCACACATCCGTGTTTTGACATGGACTGTGTATCCGTGTGCTCTATACAGCAATATGTCAGTTTTCTCCAGCAGCACGGGTGTCACATGGACCGGACAATGATGTGATCAGTGTGACACATACTGGGAAAAAAAAAACACAGGTCACATAAAAATGAAGAATTTTTATACTTACCGGTCTCCGGTGCTGCAGTCTCTGCCTCTGCTGTTACTTCCGGTCCCTCTCATTACGCTCATAAATATTCACTGAACTCAGCACTGAACAGGAAGTAACAGCAGCGCCGGAGACAGGTAAGTATACCAGCTCATGCTGTCCATGTGCTATCCGAATGTCACAAGGCTAGCACAGGGACAGCACACAGAACACACAGACACTGACACACGGATACACATACGTACGTTACCACAATCCGTGTTTTTGCTTCTCCCGCTCTATAAGGATTGACCACAGGTTCTCAGCGGCATTCAGATTTGTGGCGTTTCCTGGCCATGGACCCAAATCTTCAATGTTTTGTTCCCTGAGCCCCTCAGTTATCACTTTTGCCCTGTGACATGGTCTCCATTGTGCCAGAAAAAGCAACGCTCATCAGCAAACTGCTCCTGGATGATGGGAGAAGTTTAGGATGATTAGATCCCATTCTTTATTTATGACCATTTTCTTAGGCAACATTGTGTGTGATCCCCCTCTATGGACGAGAAGCCCCCGCACATGGATGGTCTCAGGGGGCTTTACTGTCAGCAGATCATGGCAGCGCTCCCCTCTTCTCTGGACAATCATTTCTCCAGATGTCCCAAACTGTCTGAAGGGGGCTTAATCAGAGAAATAACTACCCCAGCCCTCTGCACCACAATCCATGCACTTCCTGCAGTTTTCTCTGAAGAAGCCACCTTCAACAAACTGCAGACAAGGGGACTCCCTTTTTTAGCGCTGTAAACCTTTCATTCTGCAGATTATTGGTGATCCCTGCAATTGGTAACTGCTCTACGTACCCCTAGAGAAGTCAGTGTTCGGTAAATGAAGGAGCTCGCTTACTACTACCACACCCCTCGTGTCCGGTACATGGTCAGTTGTGTGACTCGCCGTTTTGTTGTTTCAGATGAGCACTCTGGCCCCCCTCCATCTCACCGACATGGCCAGCCCGGCTCTTAGTCCCGATGATTCGTCCCTATCGGCGGCGGTGAGCATCTCGCCCTCCGACACTGAGAACCTCAGTCCCGATGAGCTGGAGCTGCTCAGCAAACTGGAAGAGCAGAATAGGTATGTAATAATGCTGGACGCATAGGGGGCATAGGTCCCATTGACCTCAGTGGGCTGACACCTTTGATATGTTTTTAATTATTTTTACATGTTAGTGTATTTCTACAAAGTAAAGGTAAGTAGTCAGTCTGATTCTTCAGTCTTCACCTGACAAGCAGACTGTTGCAGACTGATCCGAATTTTGTTTCTTTCCTCTGGATGTGAGATCAGTGTATCCAGGGTGCTGAGGTCTTCATTAGCGGCTGTATGAGCACAGCTTCTACCCACCACCTATTTCCTCTTCATGTACTTTCCCCTTTGTCTACAGCTCGTCTTCTCTGCCCTCCTAGAGACTGTACATGCTTTCTTCCTGTCTACATGCTAGAAGCTCTGTGTATAATCCTCTCCTCTTCCCTGGTGCTATCTCTAAAGGTCCAGTCACACTAAGCAACTTACCAGCGATCCCAACAACGATAGGGATCGCTGGTAAGTTGCTAGGAGGTTGCTGGTGAGATGTCACACTGCGACGCTCCAGCGATCCCACCAGCAACCTGACCTGGCAGGGATCGCTGGAGCGTCGCTACACGAGTTGCTGGTGAGCTCACCAGCAACCAGTGACCAGCCCCCAGCGCCGCGTGGAAGATGCTGCGCTTGGTAACTAAGGTAAATATCGGGTAACCAACCCGATATTTACCTTGGTTACCAGTGCACGGAGCTACACGTGCAGAGAACAGGGAGCAGCGCACACTGAGCGCTGGCTCCCTGCTCTCCTAGTTACAGCACACATCGGGTTAATTACCCGATGTGTGCTGCAGCTAAATGTGCACAGAGCAGGGAGCAGCGCACAATGCTTAGCGCTGGCTCCTTGCTCTCCTAGCTACAGCACACATCGGGTTAATTAACCCGATGTGTCCTGCAGCTACATGTGCACAGAGCAGGATCCGGCACTGACAGTGAGAGCGGCGGAGGCTGGTAACAAAGGTAAATATCGGGTAACCAAGGACAGGGCTTCTTGGTTACCCGATGTTTACATTGGTTACCAGCCTCCGCAGAAGCCGGCTCCTGCTGCCTGCACATTTAGTTGTTGCTGTCTCGCTGTCACACACAGCGATCTGCGCTTCACAGCGGGACAGCAACAACTAAAAAATGGCCCAGGACATTCAGCAACAACCAACGACCTCACAGCAGGGGCCAGGTTGTTGCTGGATGTCACACACAGCAACATCGCTAGCAACGTCACAAAAGTTGTTCGTTAGCAGCGATGTTGCTTAGTGTGACGGGGCCTTAACACTGAAAGAAAGAAGATAGCATCTCTTACAGAGCTGTACCTTGTTTTGCAGTTGTCTTAACTAGATAAAGGACTTTAAGAGACTCTTGAGCAGCAATAAGGACTACTTAGAAAGTTGATTGCGTTAGGGAGCAAATGAATAAGAAAAATAATTCTCTATGTGAAGGTACACATTATTCTTAATGAAACAGTCTCCTTAAAGATTTGTCTAATCAAGAAAACTAAAGCCCATGTATCTTTAGGGTGTATAGACATCACAGAGGGTCCTAGACCCCCCCCCCCCCCACCCCTCTCTGAATGAGAGCAGTGAATGGCTTTCCTTCTTCAGGACTTAGTGTATTTTCCATTTGAGGAGAACTTGCAGCAGAATGTCTGTGTCTACCTCTAGTTTCTGCTACCACGTTCAGGAGAACTTGCAGCAGAATGTTCAGTGTCTGCCTCTAGCTCCTCCCTCCCCATTTCAAGAGCACTTGCAGCAGAATGTCTGTGTCTGCCTCTAGCTCCTCCCTCATCATTTCAGGAGAACTTGAAGCAGAATGTCTGTGTCTGCCTCTAGCTCCTCCCTCCCCATTTCAAGAGAACTTGAAGCAGAATGTCTGTGTCTGCCTCTAGCTCCTCCCTCCCCATTTCAAGAGAACTTGCAGCAGAATGTCTGTGTCTGCCTCTAGCTCCTCCCTCCCCATTTCAGGAGAACTTGCAGCAGAATGTGTGTCTGCCTCTAGCTCCTCCCTCATCATTTCAGAAGAACTTGCAGCAGAATGTCTGTGTCTGCCTTTAGTCTCTCCCTTCATAGAATTTAATAAGCACCAACTGTTCTCTCCTACCTCAGTAATGTGAAAACCTGTACTCACTGAAGGCACATTTTACAGTTTTTACCCGTAAATTGTGAAAGATCAGTCCAGGACGAGAAATAAGCAGATTTCTCTGATAAGATATATTACAAAGTTGCTTATTTGTACTATTGACTTATGAAATATAAATGTAAAACAACGATTACCCCTTTAAAGGTAACTTATCATGTGTAAAAATGCTATTAACCTGCAGAAAGGGGGTTTATCTGCAGTGTAATAGTGTTTGAAACCTGCCCAGCGCCTGAACTTAGAGCCCCACTGCCGGGAGGAAAGAACTTTATTCCTCCTGGCAACATTCAGATTTCAGTCATCGGGGCGGTGCAGTGCAGGTTCAGTCACCGCTCTGTGTATGTAGAGCAACGGCTGTAACCACGCCCCCCACACACTGACTGACAGCTGTCTAGCATTAGAGGAGGCTGTCAATCAGTGCGGGGGGCACGGTTACAGCACTATATACACAGAACGGTGACTGAACCTGCACCTGAATGCTGCCAGGAGGAACAAAGTTCTTTGCCTCCTGGCAGTGGGGCCTCGAAGTGCCGGTGCCGGTGCTGGGCAGGTTCAGAATGCTATTAACCTGCAGATTAACCCCATATCTGCAGGTTAATGGCGTTTTTACAGATGACCGGTTCCCTTTACGTTGTCCTTGTGGTACATAACCGGCCGGTTGTGTGACCGGGCACCATTCCATACAACATTTCTTCTACAGCAGGGACAATGTCTGACGGCAGCATCTTTACCCACCAAGGCCAACTGTTCCCTAGGTGTAACGGTGTAATCAGCTGATCGCCCAATCAGCACGGAGAGAATAACTGTCATTGTTGTCCATAGAAACAAATCAGAGCTCAGCTTTCATTTCTTCAACTGCTTTGGTAAAATGAAAGCTGCGCTGTGATTGGTTGCTATGGGTGACAAGGCTGGTGTGTTTTTTGATAAATGAGGCCCATTGATTTCCTGGATTTACAGTGGAGGGATTATGAGACATCCATGATGAAGCTCCAGTTGTCTCCTTTCTGCATTGTCTGATGTAGCTCAGATAGCGGAGGTCGTGTTTTATTCCTGGAATTCATTTCTCAGCTTTTTTCATTCTCCTCATCCTCAAATGTATAGTGAGGTGACATTTTAAAGATCCCCTCACCTTTAAAATCTCCACTAAGTAAGACTTAAAGGGGTGTTCCCATCTCCAAGATCCTATCCCAATATGTAGTAGGTGTAGTAATAATAATAATATTAGCAAATCCCTCCAATTAGAAATGTAGTATAGTTCTCCTGATATAGCCATGTCTCTTACCTCATGTGCAGGGCATTGCAGCTTTAGGGATCCATGGTTACAACCATAAGCAACTAACAAACTTATTGTCACTATAGGATTGATCGTAACCATGGATACTTAAGCTGCAATGCCCTGCACATGAGGTATCTGCCAAGTAAAATAAGAAAAGCTTATAGGCGCCACATTGGAGAGTGCTGCAGCCCATAAGAGGCTGTTGCCCTCCGCATTGACAGAATAGTGATGAGCTGCAGCCGATCACATGACATTCAGGGATCACTGAACGCTTGCAGCCAATCAGCGGCTGTTGACCTCCGGTACTGGCAGAATAGTGATGAGTTGCAGCTAATAAACAATCTCTGAAAGTCATCTTAGCGCTGCAGCTAGTCAGCGGCTGTTGACCTGCACCTCGGCAGAGTAGTGATGCGCTGCAGCCGATCAGCGATCCCTGAATGCCATATGAACGCTTCAGCCACTCAACAGCTGTTAACCTCCGCACCGGCAGAATAGTGATGAGCTGCAGCCGATCAGTGACCCCTGAATGTTATAGAAGCCCAGCAGCCAATCAACAGCCATTGACCTCCGCACCGGCAGAATAGTGATGAGCTGCAGCCGATCAGTGACCCCTGAATGTTATAGAAGCCCAGCAGCCAATCAACGACCATTGACCTCCACACCAGCAGAATAGTGATGCGCTGCAGTCGATCAGCGATCCCTGAATGCCATATGAACGCTTCAGCCACTCAACAACTGTTAACCTCCGCACCGGCAGAATAGTGATGAGCTGCAGCCGATCAGTGACCCCTGAATGTTATAGAAGCCCAGCAGCCAATCAACAGCCATTGACCTCCGCACCAGCAGAATAGTGATGAGCTGCAGCCGATCAGTGACCCCTGAATGTTATAGAAGCCCAGCAGCCAATCAACGACCATTGACCTCCACACCAGCAGAATAGTGATGAGCTGCAGCCGATCAGCGATCCCTGAATGTTATGTGAGCGCTGCAGCCAATGTCAAGAAGTGATTCTTATTAGCAAGCAATGACCTGTGTCATCCCAATTTACAAAGATGGAAGTCATCGTCACGAATCATGAAAATGTGCAGGGAAAAACCTGATGGCCCAAATAGAACTGAAGATTTTCTGGGTAAACACTGTTCATAGCCACCAGCTTAATACTGCAGTTGTTTAGGGGCTGGCCAGACCACTGTAGGTACCAATTTGATTTTAAAAGGGCCGTTCCCATCTGTTGGCGTTCTCACCTAATTCGCTGATCAGGGCACACGTCCAGCCCCCGCTCCATACAGAGGCTCTGCTCAACCCCATTCTCAGGATTGGGGGGGGGGGTCTCACCGTTTGGACCCCCAATAAATATATGGCCATCTGCCCACGGCCTTATCTGTCTTTTCTGAGTTCCTCTCGGCTGATTTATGACCACAGACCACATCAAAGTTGAATGTGTCTGGAAACCCAAGGCCTGTAAAAGCCAAAAAGTGCAATGTTTTTAATGCAACCCAATTGCAAAAATGAAAAAATTGTGCCCAAAGGTGAACAACCCTTTAAGTAGTCTTGCAATATAGATCACTGACATATCACTCAGAAAGCTCCAGCTGTGGGGAGAAAAGCGGTGCCCCCTTTCTTGCTGGACTACACAAGCCAGTGAGGATAGTGGGGGATAAAGCCGGGGAGGCTGAGGCTCAGATCACGCCCAGAGCACTTCAGCCTTATTTGCATATGGATTAAAATAGTGATGTTTCAATCGGGGAACAAGTGATTGCAGAAGAAAGGTATGGATGACATAGATATAAAAACCCGTTTGGTGAGGTGGGGACCACAGCTGACCCCCCCCCGTCCTGTGTGGAGGATCTCCTGAGCCGCACCCGCATGCTGATGATGAGGTTAAAGGGGTAATCTGCAGAACACGGGAAATGGATGGTGGGGGGAGGTCCGTCATGGTCACTGAGGCTCTCTGGACTGCACCAAGCATTGGGACCACCGGCATGGTAACCCTGATTGATGCCAGTATCACCCACTGTCTGTGTGTATTGGTTACATGTATCATAGGTCCAATAACACGTGAGCGTGCTGCAGGGTGGTACGATGCCACCACACTCCGATGAGCTCGCCCTTGGGTGGTATGAGGGATATGTTTGATCACTTCTACACAGACCTCATTAAAATGTGCCGAGACCCCGCACTGGGAAAAAAAATCCCTCCATTGCTGCGTGTCTGGGAAAGTCAGCTGCAATCCTCCCAGCAGGACAATGCAGCATAGATA